>NW_010209095.1:0-8796 GCF_000695765.1 Mesitornis unicolor
TGTTGGACTCTCCCATTGATTTTTTTCCATTTGATTTAAAGAGTACACATATTGATTGGCATTTATGTAGCAACATACACATGGATTAAGAGGTGAATAAATGAGATAAGGATTGTGAGGAAAGGCAGGTGATTGATGTGCAATATCTCTATATAGCAGAGAAGACAGGAGAGGGAACTTGGTCTCTTCATGCTTCAAGCGGTGGGGAGCAGGGGGAGGAATGGCAGCGATGCTCAAGGTTTGGAAGAAACCAGAGAGGAGATGTGTCCTCCAAGTAAATTGAGGGTCAAGACCTCAGGATTGTGATGACAGGATGATGATAAATGTCAGATTTAAGATGACTTTAATGTTGTATTTCAGCCAATGAGGCTCAGTCACTTGAGTTTAATGTACTGCACATCTAGCCCAAAAGCATCGCTCCTATGCAATTGCCGTTTTTATTGATGAATTGACAGCAAGGTGGCACTCTATAGCCAGGAACATTACAGCATGATTTATTTCAACTTCTCTATTAGTTCCCCACCACCCCATGATAAAAACTTGCGTTCCTACAGGTCCTGTTGATTCCAGGGCACGCGTGTTTGTTTTTAAGCACGGCGCGATAGTGGTTGCTGTGGGACGTACAAATGGGTTATTTGCTAGGTTGGTTTTATCAGGAGAGTTTACAGATTGATACAGTGATAGTGAGAAGTTGCTGTAAATCGATGTTTCAGTGTTTAAGTGCAGTTTTCCTCTAGAACAGGAGGTACAGATGTCTACATGCGGATGTCTGCTGCTCTTTTTGCTGTCCATGCTAATGCAGTTTCAGTTTCTATCCTTCCATGTACCCGTGCAATTGCAGGGGTTGGGAACACCATCTCCAAAAGTCAGTTCATTTGGAGGATGAGAAGAAATGGCCACAAGTTGTGTCAGGGGATGTTTAGATTGGATAGTAGGAAAAATTATTGGCTAAAAAGGTTGTCAAGCACTGGAAGGGGCCGCTCAGGGAGATGGTGGGGTCACCATCCATATTTTAAGGATATGTAGATGTGGCACTTTGGGATATTGTTTAGTGGTAGATCTGGTAGCATTATGTTTGCAGTTGGAGTTGATGATCTTAAAGGTCTTTTCCAGCCTAAATGATTCTGTGTTTCCTCACACCCAGTGTTAAAGTGAACAAACCAGACATATCCTGAGTTGATTTTCTAGCCTTCAGGTTGGCTTTGCAATCCTGCCCATAAGTAAAACAAGCACTTAATCCTAGAAACGTCGCAAGCTTCAGTAAAGCATCACAGAGTTAACAAGCATTAGAAATCCAGTGCGGAATTTCAACTAAATATTAGAATAAATACCTTTATTATTGCCTGGTTTTATGTGTATCCAAAACAATGCTTTCTCCAGTGAGAGGGGTTGATGTATCTCCAGGGCTATTGAGGTTCTAGCTGAGATGGGCTTTGCTCTGGAGATGGTTGTGGCTTCCCTATGGCCTCTGACAGGTCCAAGCAGAAAACATGCGTCTCACTTGGCTCGGTTGAGGTTAAGCAACGGAGGAAGCATGAAGGGAGTGGAGCATCTCCCTTATGAGGAGCAGCTGAGGGAGCTGGGGCTCGTGAGCTTGGAGCAGAGGAGACTGAGGGGTGCCCTCATTCCTGGGGATCCATTGGGAAAGGGCAGTGTCAGGAGGAAGGAGCCAGGCTCTGCTCTGGGATGTCCAATGCCAGCACAAGGGGCAATGGTCCCAAGCTGGAGCACAGGAGGTTCAAGCTGCAGATGAGGCCAAAGTTTGTGAGTGTGAGGGTTCTGGAGCATGGCCCAGGCTGCCCAGAGAGGTTGTGGAGTGTCCTTGTGTGGAGACCCCCAAAGCCCTGGCCGTGTTCCTGTGTGACTGCTGTGGTGATCCTGCTGTGGCAGGGGTTGCACTGGGGGAGCTTTCCAGGGCCCTTCCAACTCCTCACATTCTGGGATTCTGTGAAGTCTTCTGCTCCACTTCCTACTCCCTTTGAACTGCAAATGACAAGATGCAAACTCCTTCCAGACCACGTATCTACAAAACCTTCTGCAGCAGCCCCTTCCAACGTACATAGAGAGTGTGACTGATGCCCCTTTTGCCAAAAAACCATGTGTTTTGTAATGGTTTTGAACTCTTCTGCACCGAAAAGGGTGACTACTTCCCACAGGGGTAAGGAGTGAGGTGGTTTCCACCACGGTCTACATCTTCCTGTTCTTGGAGGCAGGTAAACCCCAGAAGTGGAGGAAGAGGGGCAGGGAGAAGGGAGGCAGATGACTCCAGACGGTGTTTATTATATTTAAGTGTAATCTGTTCATTTAGCACCTGTTATTATGGGATGCTTTAACGCGTTCTCAGGCACCGTGGCTGCATCGGTGGGGCTGTGCCGTGCTGCACAGACCCATCACCAGCTCACGGTGTGTTTTCACGTGGTCCTCTTGGATAATCCCTGGCTCTTTCTAACAAATCTTAACAACCCACGGGAAGTGCAGCATTTATTCAGGCCGTGTGCTCATGCATATTAATCTCTCCGGCCGGTTTCTCCTTCATTCATTTCGATTCTCCTTCTCCATCAGGCCTGGTTGAAGGCAGTTCCCTGGGGGATGTATTTTCGTGTAACAGCGAGCTGGCGTCAAGGCTCACGGGTCGATACCGGGCATGCTTTCAGCGTTTAAATTACCACCATGGTCTGTTGGTCTTGGCTTAGGCGACAGAATCCCGGTGATGAGATGACACTCGATCTGGAGTTTGCCCTGTAGTGTAAACAAGCACGTTAGTTGGACCGGATAGGCACGGTAATTGCAAAGCAGCGCTGTTGCTTGAATGGGTCCATTAAAGGCGGCTTCAAGGAGCTGCATCATCCTTTTAGATTGAAGGAAAAAAAAGACCGAAGATAAAATAGTCGTGGCTGTAGAAAATGGGTAGAGTTTTATGTCCTCCTCTTCCAGACCTCATTGATCCCATTGGAGAAGAGAAGCATCCACCTTTTCCCTTCTCCAGAGCAGTTCAGGCTGTTTGCAGAGTGTGGGGATGAACTTTTTTTACTTTTACTACCATTTCTTTCTTACTTTTCATGCTTTGGGGCCAAGTGAATACCAGAAATGCTGGGATTTGGAGGGCAGGTCCATGGGAGAAGCAGCGTGTGAATTTGGAAAGGATGGGGAGATCCTGATGGTCTCTCCCTGGTACCCATCCAGGTTGGTTGAGAAACAGCTCTGCCATGGGGAAGGTTTTCGGATGTTTGAGTTATTTTGACTGTTCTTTGAGAATTGAGCTGTAAGAATATATGATTTACAATTTGAAGAGCTGTGGACAAGCTCTTAAAAATAATAATCCTGTAATATTAGATGATAGGAAGTCCAACGTTGTTGACCCCACTTGTCCTTACTGGGTAATCCGCTGGGATGGCGACGGCTGGGCTCTGTGCATCACCAATAGCCTTCATCATGCTTGAGAAAATCCTAAAAAAATCAAGTAATTTAGCTCTATGACTCGTTTCTGTGATAAATCGCTTGGCTGCGGTGCTTGGCCAGTCAGAATTTGGGCCGCGGCTCGGTTTGATCAGTCACAGACATTATAAAGCTTTGGTTTCTGGCACGTAGTTGGGAGTTTTGTGTCATTTGGGATGAAACCTCTTGTGAGCAGCAGGTTTGCTTGGTTTCTGTGATTTTTTTATTTGGTAGCTTCCCATGAGCTGTCTGGTTCCGTCTGCCCCGGTGGGTGCTGGCCTGGGTGGAGCTGGGTGTTCCTGGCGTTGGAAATTCAGGTTGTCCTGGGTGGATGCGTCTGTCTTTGAGTTTTATTTAAAGCGTGAGTACGTTTTGAGCATGAAATGCTGAATATCATTTAAAAAAAAAAAAGGGTCTGGCTTTTGTATTACGTGGTGTGAGCCAGCCAGACAGCGGAGGAGCCATAGGTGTGTACCATGCCCAGGCTCACTTGGCATCTCCCCATCCTCCTGTTCACAGCAGCCGCATCTGCCCAAGTGGAAGAGTAAATACTCCTCCGATCTAATCACGTTCAGTGTTCCAGAGTGTAATACCTTAATTTGGTTGCTGACATGAGGGCTGATGGGGAAATGATGTGGTAATCAGGAATGACAGCGATGGGAGATAGGAATCTTTTGTTGCAAAGATTAAGCGAACCCGAGTCGATAGTCTTGTAGGGTGTGCCCGTAAGCAGAACTGGTTGACTCAGAGCACAAAGCCACGCACGAAAATTGAGTCTTTCTGCAAATGGCTGCACTTGTTCTCATCTAAACCTGTTATCGGCCTCTGCAAGATCCAGTGCAGGGTCAGAGGCATCTACAGTTCACAGAATCCCAGAATATGAGGAGTTGGAAGGGCCCTGGAAAGCTCCCCCAGTGCAACCCCTGCCAGAGCAGGATCACCACAGCAGTCACACAGGAACACGGCCAGGGCTTTGGGTGTCTGCAGAGAAGGACACTCCACAACCTCTCTGGGCAGCCTGGGCCATGCTCCAGAACCCTCACACTCACAAACTTTGGCCTCATCTGCAGCTTGAACCTCCTGTGCTCCAGCTTGGGACCATTGCCCCTTGTGCTGGCATTGGCCATCCCAGAGCAGAGCCTGGCTCCTTCCTCCTGACACTGCCCTTTCCCAATGGATCCCCAGGAATGAGGGCACCCCTCAGGCTCCTCTGCTCCAAGCTCAAGAGCCTCAGCTCCCTCAGCCGCTCCTCAGCAGGAGATGCTCCACTCCCTCCAGCATCTCATTTTTGTGGCCCTGCTGGACTCTTTCAAGCAGTTCCTGTTGTTCTGGAGCTGAGGGCCTAGCACCGGCCACAAGATTGCAGGTGTGGTGTGAGCAGGGCAGAGCAGAGGGGCAGGAGAACCTCTCTGCCCTACAACCACCCCTTCTCATCCAGGTGACCCCAGGATGGCGTTGGCCTTCTTGGCTCAAGGGCACATTGCTGGCTCAAACTTGGACTTGATAATCTTAGAAATACTGAATCATTAAGTTTGGAAGAGACCTCCAAGATCATCAAGTCCTTCCATCAACTCAACCCCACTGTGCCCTAAGTGCCACGTGTCTTTGGGACACGGTTTGTGGCCATGGTGGGGTTGGGTTGATGGTATTAAGCTGGTGTATTAAGTTATTGTGAGTCTGCTATAAAGAGAAAGGCAACCAAAAATATACAACACATCTTTTCTTGGCGGCAACTCGAAACCGAATGCGTACAAATTCTGTTACTGCTCTGCTCCTCTTAATGCTTGAAATCTGGAGGGGGAAGGGAATCCTCCCTGGAATGCAGCCCCGATGCAGAATTGCTTTTCAGAAGTGTTTGAAAATGCACAGAATAGCAATCGCTTCTGCAGGAGCAGGAGCCGATGTGAAAACAGCCGGCTCCGTCCTTGAGATGTGCATTCCAGGATGCCGGAGGAAAAGGGCAGGCTGGAATTTGCTTCGTGTTTGAGGTTAGTTTGAAAGGAGCCCGGCGCTTTTTATTGAGGGTGGTTTTATATGGCAGCTCGCAGTGGAAACAGTTTGTCTTTTATATTTTTAGGTTAAGGGATTTCTGTAAGGTCAGCTGGAGTTCAGGCAGTGTTTCTCTCCTGCTTTGATGGAGTTAGGTGTTATTATTTGAAATGACCAGGCTCCAAACTTGCTGTATATCCTCTTGGGCACGTTATTCGTTACACTTGTGGGAGCAGGTTGATGAAACAAATGTCCGTGTCGTTTCCCAGATTCCCGTTTTAACCCCTCACATCAGTGGAAGTTTCCCATGAGCATCACCTGGCGCCCCACGCTCTTGTTCCCTTGAAGAGGAGCATTGCTCGTGAACTTAATCACAGATTTATAATTCGGGGCATTTTATTCCCTCGCTGCCTTTCAGCCCCTTGCAGCTTTCTCCAAAGGGCTCTTCACAGAAGGCAGAGAAAGCCTCCAGCACCAATTTCTTTGCATTAGTGTATTTTTCCTATAGATTATCCTTTAACTTACACGATGAGAGTACTCTGCTGTCGTAAAGAGATCGTACAGCTTGTGTGGATAAATACAGATGATGTTACGAAGTTTTCCAGGAGGAAAAGGTGATGTAATGGGCTGTGGAAATGGTATTTTTTTCAGTCTTTCTCTCATCCGATCACGCTTCTGGTATAAATAGTGGAAAAAGGCACAAGCGCATTGAAATGTGAACCACTGAAAAAGCTCCCCCATGGCTGCGGGGTGGCTTTGGGCAGCATGGAGCATCCTTTGGTGGGTTCCAGCACATTAGTGGCAGCGTGGGGAGCCGTCTGTCATGGCTTGGAGGTGTGAAACCGATTCAGCAGGTCATTAGGCAAAGCCAGGAGAAAAAAACAGTCTGTAAAATCAGCGTATAGATGGGGGAATGATGAGCTGGGGGAAGCAAACTCTGTGCAATGCTGTCATTTACTGAATCATCTGCCATTGCACCCTGCTGTGGGGTCACAGAAGCACACAGAACATGAGGAGTTGGAAGGGACTTGGAAAGCTCCCCCAGTGCAACCCCTGCCACAGCAGGATCACCAGAGCAGTCACACAGGAACACGGCCAGGGCTTTGGGTGTCTCCACACAAGGAGACTCCACAACCTCTCTGGGCAGCCTGGGCCATGCTCCATAACCCTCACACTCACAAAGTTTCTCCTCATCTTCAGCTTGAACCTCCTGTGCTCCAGCTTGGGACCATTGCCCCTTTTGCTGGCATTGGCCATCCCAGAGCAGAGCCTGGCTCCTTCCTCCTGACACTGCCCTTTCCCAATGGATCCCCAGGAATGAGGGCACCCCTCAGGCTCCTCTGCTCCAAGCTGGGTCAGGGCAGTTCACTGACCAGCTCTGCAAGGGTTTTTGGAGTTGTCCCCAGCAGGTTAAGGCACAGTCAACAGCAGCACCAGTGTTTCCAGAGGTGGCTCTTGTCCTTTCCAAAACCACCCAGCACCGTGCTTGGGAGGTACCATCCTGACAACAGCTTGGATTAAGTTCAAATGAGAGCTCCAGGTAATGGTGTTGGCTGTTTTCAGAACTGAGTTTGAGTTTTAAATGGTTTCTAATAACAAAGTTGTTTGCTGTGGGATGAGTTGAAGGAACAAACACCTGCTTTAGTGTCTTCAGCTGCCGAGGTAGCACCTCGATGCTCTGTGGGGACCTGTGCTCAATGCTCCATGGACCCTCTGGAAGTGTTTGCAGGAAGAATTTCTAATCCTGAGGTCATTACCACTTACAGAACAAGCTGGGCTTTGCTGGTTTGGTTTTCCAGCCGCCTTTCCCTGTCTGTTGTGCACGATCTGCTCTTCATCTTTCCACAGTTTCACTCCCTATGGAAGCTGGGCATTGCTGTGGGTGCAGTTGGCAAAGCAGCTCCATGGTTTGCAGGGATTCCCACCCATCCCAGCTGGAGCACGGGGCTCGGGGTGAAGGGACGTTCAAATTGCAGGTCTGAACGGAGCAGGACAGTGAATTAATGCAGAAATTGAGAAATTTGGGGTTGCTGATGTCCCACTAAAGGCTCATGTGAAGGATGCATGCAACTATTGTACAAGGCAAAACTGTTTAGACACAGTGCCAAGGTGGGAAAGCTCATGCTTATTTCTCTGTTGGGTCTGTGTGCAGGGTTTACTTGATTTGAAGTGGTTTTCCCTTAAATGAGCACTTTAATACTCTTCTCATCAGAATCTAAGACCTCCTCCAGCAGCAGAAAGTCCATGAGGGACCCCAGCAGCCCCAAATCGGAGCAGCACGTTCCCTTTCAGCTGTTTTCTGTGGAACAGATGATGGAAACGCAGATTTCTTTGGAAATTTATTCAGAAATGCATTTCTGAAGGTTTTCTCACCACCAATGTCCCGGGGAAGCCTGGGTGTGGTGACAGGACCAAGATTGATGGCAAACTTTGAGTCTTTGGAGAATTTAATAGACAACTGAGTTGGGTATTTTTCAAGTGAAGCCAACGCCAAGTTCGCTGACGCTTTGGATGGGATGTGGCTCTTAAAGAGTAATGAAATTCTCGGTGGCTTCTCACAGCTACGTTTAGCTACACTGAACGGACAAGTTGCTGTGCTTTCTTCCATACAAAGATCTCCAAAGGTCTCTGTCCTTCTCATCTCATCCCCTCCCATCTGTAATCCTTGGTGTTTCCTGAAAAAAAAAGCAGGAAGGAAACAGATTCAGACGTTCAATGAGAGGTCTTAAGGTGTGATAGCTAAAATCCAGAACATGACTGTGTAGTGCAGAAGAGGATTGGCAAGAAAGGACCCTTGGGTGTCTCTACCCCAACCTAATGTCCAGAGCAGGGCTCAAGCCAGAAGTAGACCTCCAGGTTGCTCAGGACCTTCTCCAGGGCCTTTCCAACCTCTTCGGACTCCTTTCCCACCAGGAAATATTTGGGTTTTCTCCTTGGGTGCCATTGTGGTTTCTCTTGTTGCACCCTGTGCTTGTCATCCTTTCGGTGGCCACTTGGACAAGGCTCTGGTTCTTTCTCTGCGGCTGCCTTTTAGGTTGGTAGGTGCCCAAAATCAACCTCATAACCCTCAGCTTTTGGTTTAGGAGCAATGTAGTCCTGAAAATATGATTATTTTTGGTATTTTTTTAAAATAAAACTAGTGGAAAATTGAAAAAAAAATAGCGAATTACTTCTTAGGAGGAAACCACCTGCCCAGATGTCACAGAAATGTGGGATTCATCTGCCCATCGCTGGCTGGGTCTTTTTGTATTGACTTTAAAAATTTAATTTAAAAAAAAATAAATAAAAAATCTAAAATTTTAAAATTTAAGAATTCAAAAGTTCAAAATTTAATTTTTCTTTAAATTTTTAATTAAAAAAAATTAAAAATAT
>NW_010209095.1:8809-22493 GCF_000695765.1 Mesitornis unicolor
TGATTTTTTAAAAGATTTTATTTTAAAAGGTTTTATTTTAAAAGGCTTTTCCTTCTTGGCCTGAGCAGCGCTGTGGTTCAGGATCAACCTCCACCTGCCTCGCAGGTCCAAAAACCTGCAAAGTAAATTAGCAGCATTTCCAATAATCACTTCAGGAAAGCAGAGGCTGCCCATCTCCCATCGCTCCTCATCCTCAGAGCTTCCCAAGACTCTGAGCTCAGCCCCGCTGGGGTGGAAACTGAGTCACGGCGCAGGAAAGTCCCACTCTGGGAGTCCCAGGAGTCGTGGCCCGAAGGCTTTGCCAAGGGCATTAATGGGATCCAGGTTTGTGGAGTCAGGGATGGAGGCGGTGGGGACCGGCATGGAGCTGTGGCTCCGCACCCCGCGCTTGGCCAGAGCCCTCGTGCCTCAGTTTCCCCCTCTCCTCATGAAAAGCTTTGATATATGTAGTTATTGAGAAAAAGCCAAGTAGTTTTAGGAAAAAAAATGAGGGTTTTTGCCTTTTCTTGAAGGGAAAAGTCTTTTTGCAAACTCCTGCAGGAGCTGAAGCTCCTCTTTTAAAACATACTTCAAAATATAGGGTGAAAACGGATCATTGCAGCTGTTTTTGGTCAACAGCTATCGGTCAGTCTTGCCCCAGCGGTGTGATAGGTGGTTTGTGAACAGGAGCAAAGTCGCCAGGTCTCAATGGAAAACACACAGACGGTGGCTGCAGGCTGGGGCTGAACGATCGACCCTGAAACTCAGCGCAGATCTCGCTCATGCCATCGCTTTTATTTGGGTTTTGATGCCTTAGATTTTCCACTGTCTCCTTTCCAGCCCCGTTTTGTGCGGGTTATTGGAGCTGTTTGCGGCTGGCGCTGTAACTAATGAGCCGGCTGCATCCAGCGTCGCAGAAACTTGTCAAAACACTCAAGTACAACCGACTGCGGCTCCCTCGTCTCAAAATTCACGGGGGCTCCGTGCACAGATGTTACAGCCTGTAGCAGCGATAATAACCTACAAATGAGATTTAGTTTGTAAAGCAGATTATGCTAAGAGGATTTTTTTCCCCTCTTTTTGGTAAGTGATAGGGTTGCAATTGGATCTTTTGATGAAATCGGCTTTTTTTTTGGGAGGGGGTGGGGAAGTAGTTGGATACGGCAACCTGGCTCTTGCTTAAATCTGTCTTCCATCAGTGAGGCTGGAAACCACCACGTGTGTGATCGCGTTTAAGTTTCTTGGAGATGTTTGTCTGTGCTGTGGGAGCAGCTGCTGCCTTTAGAAAGGCATAGGGGCACAGCATGGTTTGGGTTGGGAGGGACCTTTACAGCTGATCCAGCCCAACCCTGCAGTCAGCAGGGACATTGGTACCACATCAGGTTGCTCACAGCCCCATCAAGCCTGGCCTTGAATATCTCCAAGGGATGGGGCCTGCATCACCTCTGGGCAACCTGTGCCACTGATCGACCACCTCATGGGGAAGAGCTTTTTCCTCAGATCCAACCTAAATCTGCCCTTTTCCAGTTTAAAACCATTCCTCCTCATCTTATCGCTCCATGCCCCAGTGAACAGCTCTTCCCCAGATTTCTTATAGGACCCCTTCAGGTCCTGGAAGGTCACTATAAGGTCCCCCTGGAGCCTTCCCTTCTCCAGGCTGAACAACCCCAGCTCTCTCAGCTGTCTCCATAGCAGAGCTGCTCCAGCCCTTGGATCATCTCTGTGGCCTCCTCTGGCCCCGCTCCAGCACTTCAATGTCCTTTTAGTGCTGGGGACTCCAGAGCTGGACGCAGCCCTGCAGGTGAGGTGTGAGCAGAGCAGAGCAGAGGGGCAGAATCCCCTCCCTGGCCCCATGGCCACACTTGTTGTGCTGCAGCCCAGGCTGGGGTTGGTTTCTGGGCTGCAGATGCACATTGGTGGCTCATGTGCAGCTTCTCATCCCCCAGTGCCCCAAGTCCTTTTCCTCAGGGCTGTTTTCCAGCACAGCATCTCCTGTTGCCTGTATCAGTAACAAGGATTGCCCCTACCCAGGTGCAGGATCTTAAGGCATTAAAAATGTGATTGCTGAGTTCCTCCACTTGCTGCTTGCTGCTCTTTTGGCGTTCAAATCAAGTGAGGAAACTCACAGCAGCATCTTGTTTTTAAAAGTAAAGGGCAGCGCAGCCGGGCTGCCTTCCAGAGAAACGCACAACCGTGGCAATTACGTGTTGAAAACACATGAAAAATGGTCGATGGGCTGGTGTATTTGTTTTGAAGATAACATATCCCACCCCGCGTCCTCCGGGTTTCGCTCTCCTGTGGCTCGAACGATGAGGAGCTTCACTGTGCTTGCAGAATTTCAGTAACGCACACATTCATCCTGCTGCGGGCTGCAGCCTTTAACAACGTGTTTTGGTCAGCTTTACAGTCGTTCCAGTGGCATAGCAACATTTGTCAGGGCCGTGTTCAGTGATGTTTTCCCAGCGCCTCTCGCCCTGCGAAGGTGCGGACAGCGTCTGTGCAAAGAGATGACGTCGGGAGCAGTTTCCTTCTGGTAGAAATGGGTCTGAAGCTTAAATTTGCTTTGACGGTGTCTTCAAGAAGTCTGGTAGTGTGTTAAAACCCAGTTAATTTACTCTGGTGTTTAAAGTTGCAAGCTTTTGCCTTAAAGTAAATGAATAGAAGTTGGTTTGTGGTGGTGTGATGCTTCTGGTGGCTTTGTTTTCCCTTGGCTTCAATGCACAAGAGATACAAGCTGAATCATGAACTGTTTCCAAAGACATAGGGTGCTAATGTGAGCTGCGGGAGCTGCTTTGGGCATATCTTTCCTATGTAATTACTGCAAAAAAGGGATAAAAAAGCAGCAAAGGATATGAATTTACTGCGTGGCATAGCAGTGGAGAAAGCTCTTGGTCTTCCCTGCTCGGCTGTGCTCTGCCAACACCTCCTGGCTTGACCGTATCTCTAAGGGGGTTAAATACATACACCTTCACTTAAACCATCCAGTGACACGATCGACCGCCGCTCCCAAGGGGCCCAAATTACGTATCATCGATTTTGTTTCGGCAAAGACGGCTTTAGTGCACACCTCATCAAATGCTATAGACTCGCTGCCGCTCCGACTCCCGACTGTCGGCTCATCGCCGTGTGATTTTTCACCAGCGCCGTGCCAGCAGAGATGAGGAGGCTGTGGTTTGGTTATAGCTTTAGGCTAAACTAAGCCAGATGTGACGGCCTTTCTTTGGAGCCGTTCGCTCCTCGGTCCCCGTGCATTCCTTTCATTGCTGGAGCGCTTTGCTCTTCTGAGAATATCGCCTTCTGCAGGGAATCCTGGCCGTTGTTAATGAGTTATTTCTGGGCATTTCAGGAAAAAATGAAGTAAAGCTGTGATTTACAGAAAGCAAACAACGCGCTGGCTTCGTTCCCGCAGTGGATAAAGGGCCAGGGGACCCACGGCCACCCCAGGATGTGCAACAGATCCACAGAGCAGAGGAAATGTTGAAGGAGCCTTCTTCAACCTTGTGTCCAAGAGTTTGTCCAGGGGTCGTTGGCAGAAGGAAGGAGGAGAATTTCCATAGATAGCTTTGGATGTTGGGAGGCTCCAGGTTTGGTTTTCCCGGTTGATCTTGATGATATCCGGCAACTTTTTGTCCTTGACCTTTCCACAGCCGTTGAATGAGCGTTCTCCCCAATGTGGGACTTGAGGCTTTATTCATAAATTGGTTTCTAGTGCACAGAAAAAAGTCAAGAGAGAACTCCACAGCTATGTACAATGATGGTAAAATACCATAATGAGGCCAGTCGTTGCCAACCAGTGGATTTCAATTTGATAATAAATATAAAAGTGTTAAGAAATAGGTTTTTTTCCTCCTATGAGCAAAGAACTACGAGCTTTAACAACGCTCCAAACCTGCAGTAACTGCTTAAGAAAGTTGCTCAGTGTTTTCTTTCATAGGAGCCACGCTTCTGACTTTGAAAATCCAAAGCATGAAGTGTTTAATTGGTTTTTAGCTTACTTACTATTACTATTACTATTACTATTACTATTACTATTACTATCATCATCTTATATTGCAGTTTGAGCTGTATCTGCAATTAAAAGCCGTTGCCTGAGACGCTGCCCTCAGCCTCTGAATTTTGTTAGTTGAAGTTAAAAACTGCTGCATTTTCATATGCCTTCGGTTTGTCTTAGGCCTGCAGTTCTCAGACGTTACTTTTAATTGTCGAATAATCCCCGTGACGTTCGTGATGAGTGACAGTGCAATTACAGCGCGGGAGCTGCGCCGCTAAGGAATTTGGCTGCCAAAGTTACCTGCGTTTCCCACAGCTGAAACCTCACCTCATTTAACCAGTATCTGGTTGTCTGGTTAAGGTTAAGCCAAGGAGAAGAAGTTGAGCAACAGCTCTGGTTTGAACAGAGCGGGTGGATGAGGCTGTCCTGGTTTGAGCTCAACAGAACTGATTTTCTATTCAGTGATTTCACTTTCCAGCTCAGTCTCTTCTCAGTGGCTGAACTTGCTGAAACCAGCAGCATGGTTTAACAACAGTGGGCACTGCTACAAGTGATAGTGCTGGGATGCTGTGGAAACATGGCAAGGCCACTGTCTCACCATGGGGGCTGTGTCTGCACCCACAGGAGGAGCAGACCCAAACCTGCCCAACCAGGGATTGCATCCCACACACCCCACACTCAGTGCAAAGCCCAGGGATCACCAGGGTCTGGACCCTTCCAGCTTGGACCCTTCCTTCCCTCTCCACCCTGCAATGGCCCAAGGCCCAGCAGACCCTGCTGCTTCGCCTGCCTCTGATCCTGAGCCCTGTGTTCCTGCATCAGCTCCCACTGCTGCTGGGTCCGCACTGGGACTTTTCCAGTGCTCCCAGAGCCTCTGGTGCCGTCATCGTCACTGGGGGAGGATTTTAGATTGGTTTTGTAGATATATTTGTACATGTCTGTATAGATTTCATTATTTTCCTATTTCCATTATTATCCTGTAGTATCAGTATTATTGTTTCATTAAACCTGTTCGTTTTCTTTTCCATCCCATAAAGTCTCTCTCCCTTGCTCTCTTTTCTCTTCCCTTGTGGGGAGGGCAGAGGGGTCCACAGAGAGCATCTGGCCAGGGTTTAGTTGCCAGCCCAGCCCTAAACCATGACAGAGGCAAAGGCTGGGATTTGTGGCATCTTGGTCATTTCTTCCACACAGTCCAGCTGAGCATTAGGACGTCCATGTTTTAATTAACTTTTCCAAATAAGCAGCACCCTCTGATGCCATAACCCTAACCTATGTTGCGTGTACCCATGGTAGAACGGTTGCGCTGGTTCCTTCTTTTCAAATGGATGAGATATATTTTTGCGTGCAAAAGAAGTGTGTTACCAGCATTTATGCTTCTATGGTTCTAGATGGACTTGGTGATCTTAAAGGTCTTTTCCAACCAATTAATTCTATTATTTTTAAAGCATCTTTCTGGGATGGGTTCGTTATGTTTGGTCAAGGCTGCAGCTGCTGGGTTGGTCATAGGCTGAGTCAATGGTGGAAATGCTCCATCAGACAAGTTCAGGGTCAGGATTTACTCCCATGCAGTAAAATCCTAAGGACCACTAAGCTGGGTTTAAGCACTGAGAAGATATAGATGAGCCTTGTCCTCTGGCGAGATGAGAGTCGCTCCCAGTAATAAACTGTGCCTAGTGGGGTACTGAATTTGCAAAGTAATTACGAATATTTCTAACCCAGCGTTCATTCAGAACTGTCTCAGATCATTAAAAGCACAAATTAAACTTCCAGACAGCCCTACCTAAGAGGGAGGGGAAGCATCGCTCTGCTTTTACAGTCTAGGAGCTCCCATGGAGATGCTCTTGTAGGGCAGCAGAGCTCCTCAATCTCAGTTCCTACCACCCAGCTCATGGTCCAGGCTGGCACATCACTCTTTAGTAGTAAACTGCCACAGTTTTCAGGTATAAATGGGTTTTGCACACTAGGTGTGGTGCAAATCCAGGTTTCTCTTCACCTGAAAGGTTGGCTAAAGCCACTCCTGAGTCCCAGGCTTGGTTTCATCTGCAGCATTTGCCTGACCCGGATGTTGGACATGGATTTAGGTCCTGGAGTTGAGGTGTGAGGCCATGCTTTGTTGGCAGGCCGGAGCTGTAACCTGATTAATCTGAACAGGTAAAAAGTAACGCGATCCATCAGCAGCACAACTGGCAGCGCAGCCCGGCGAGTAGTGAATTTTTCATCAGGGGGCCCTTAGAGAGGAGGTGTACGTTACCGAGGGTGGTAGAAAGAAGAGAAACTGAGCCAGGCTTTCATCCGGAGGGATATTGCCTAACCAGCGAGGAATCCTTTCATCAATAAATTATGAGAAGAATGGGAGGGTTTCGAAAGATCAGCCTGTTAACGTGCTCTCATCCGGCAAATTTAAGGAACATTATATTTTGGCCTGGGATGCCTTGCAGGAGCTGAGAGGCGATAGCGTGCTGCGGTGCAGACCAAGGAAGGTGAGACCCCGCTGCGTGTGTTGGAACTGGGATGGGCACTGAGCATCCATCAGCGGAGAGAAGAGGAGAGGAGAGGAGAGGAGGCAAATGTGGTGTGACCGCTAAGTCCCCGGTATTGAATATCGGGAGGAGAAACCAAGCAGGCGCCCTTTTGTTCCTCCACCTGGCTGCCGTCCACACCACGGCTCCTGCCTTGGAAGGGTGGCAGACATCTGGTCGGCTTTCTGACAGCTTCTGCTTGGCGCCAGTGGGGATCCCCATCCCTTCACATGTGCAATGAGCCCCGGTCCCGCTGCTCCGAGGCACCGGCGCGTTTTTATCCATCCGGAGTGACCAGAACACGTTTCGGGAAGGCAGGCTTTTCAGTGCTCGTTTCGGCACGACTTTAAGTGCTCATGGCTTTAATTTGTTGTAACCTCTGTCTGACTCGGGGCTCAGTGAGTAACAAAAGACACTTCTAGCGCCTTTACGGGAAGATGTCAGGGCGCTCTGCGGGTGGTGGAGATGTTGAGCAAGAGCCTCTGCTCTCTGGAGGCACCATCTCCTCGCTGAGCGGTACCCAGATACAGGAGGTGGTGACTGCAGTGGGGCAGAGGGGCTCCTTGGTTGCCCACATCCCTGTCCTTCGTTACGCGCTCTAACGAAGGAGCCGCGCTCCCTCGTTTCTGTCAGCTGGCACACGAACAAGAGCTAAGTTATAACAGAAAGCAAAAGAATTCGGAGCCGTGATCGAGCTCCCGTGGTGTTTACAGGGTGGAAACTTACCCAGAAATGCAGTTTTCCAAATGCTTCTTACTGTCAGCGTCTCTGGCTTTTTGCTACTTCGGAGTGAGCAGCTCTGCCAGCTGATCCTGACAATTCGAGAAATTATTTGATTGTCAATGAAAGGGGCTGTTTCTGCGGGGCGACAAGCGGGGAGCGAACCAAAATCGGGATTCACAGCGTATTTGCTACCATCCTGCCTTAATTTCCTCGTATTTACTATGTGCAAAGACTTCTCTGAGGTCTAACCTCAAGCGTGGTGTCTTCTTGGAGCAACAGCATCAGGAGCCTTGGCTCTCCAAGTTTTGGATGGCTTGTGTTGCCCCCACATTGGGTGCCAAATGGGAATTCGGTTCCCTTAGGCCCCACTGTTATCTCTTCATGAACTTCCAAAGCTTGGTCTTTTCCAGCTGAGCATCATGAGCCCAGCGAAGTCTCTCCAGGGAGAGTTATTGCTGGAGAAAATGTCCCAGCAAAGCGACTTTCCCGTGACCAACCTATCTGAAGGTCACAAATAGCGAGTTTTCCTATGACTCAGTTGGCTTCCCCCAGGGAAGAGAAAATTGCAGATCTTTTTTCTGCAGAATCTGCTCTCAGTTTGGATGTTGGCAAAGAGCAGATAGCTCGGAGGCTTGCTAATAAATTATGTTTTTTCCAACGCCATTAGCTCTTGGTATGCAGCGATCTGCTGAATTACAACCTGGAGGAATTAGCGTTGTCAACTTGGAGTAGCTCAGGATCGTTGTGGAGGACAAGAGACAGGAGGAATTTGAGTTTTTTACTGTTTTGACTGGCACATTTTGCCTTATTTTAATCCTTGTCATTGCAACTCCAGTAACTGATGCTACAGAATTAATGGTTGACATCCCAGTGTCCTTCCTTGCACGAGAAGGGAAATGCTTCTACCATATGTTAGCAGCTTTTAGTGATCTTTCGGTTAAAGCTGGGCCCCTCCAGCAAGAGTTTGTCTTCCAGAGGCATCCCAAATCTTCTAACAGCCCCAAATCAGAAAGCTCAGGTGATAAAACCCTGTTTATAAATAAATCCACTCTTTGCCCCTTCACCTTTGTCCTATGTTTCAAGTGGGAGGATCCAAATCCCTGCCAGAGAGTGATGTGTGGGAATGGGCCCATATGGACCATCCATTGTATAAGGCATTTTGGTGTCAGGTCTCCAAATGATGGGATATGTGGTCTTTAAGTGATTGTATAAGGCATTTTGATGTCACATCTCCATATTATGGGATATATGGACTCCAAGTCCATTGTATAAGGCATTTTGGTGTCAGGTCTCCAAATGATGGGATATATGGACTCCAAATCCATTGTATAAGACACTTTGGTGTAAGGTCTCCAAATGATGGGTTATATCGACTTCAAGTCCATTGCATAAGAGATTTTGATGTAATGTCTCCAAATGATGGGATACATGGTCTCTGAGTCATTGTATAAGGCATTTCAATGTCACGTCTCCAAATTATGGGATATATGGACTCCCAAGGCCATTGTATAAGGCATTTTGGTGTCAGGTCTCCAAATTATGGGATACATGGTCTCCAAGTCATTGTATAAGACGCTTTGGCGTCAGGTCTCCAAATGATGGGGTACATGGTTTCTGAGTGTTTTGGCCATGTCCTTTCTTACAAACGCAGGCAAACAGGGCTCTTAAAAAGGCTTGGGACTGAACCACCAACTTGCTCTGCTGCCTTTGTCTTGGGAATGTCACTTAAACCTCCTTAGTTGACCCACCCCAAAGTGCAATGAGAAACCTTGATGATGTGTAACAAAGTCCTCCTAAAAGCTAGAGCAGACCAAATGAGTTTTAACCTAATTTCATGAAGGAGATAAAGCCACAACTGTTTTCCTTCATACTGGAAGGGATCATCTCCTCCAGAGAAGCAGATTATTTATTGCTGTCGTACGTTTTGTGGGGTTGAATCGATATGGGAGAAGTTTGTGAGGGTCCTTGGGTGTATTGGCACAATTTGAACCAACGAGGATGTGAACTCCAATGGTGCTGTCATAGAATACCAGGTTGGAAGGGACCACAAGGATCATCCAGGCCTCCTGGAGCAAGAGCTCAACAGGATCAGAAAACCCATGGACACCCTGGGGCGAAGGAAAGGAGGAAGCCAGAGATCCCTTACCAAAACAGATCCTGTCTCAAAGGTACTTCCCACTGTTAGGAGCAATTTTTTAAGCACGGTTTATGGGTTTGCATTTGGGAACATGAAACATCAGCTCCGAAATGCCTTGTGGAGGCAATTTCCACAGCATCCAAGGATCCTGCTGGGGTTATTTCTGCATGATGGGCTCCTCCCTGCAGCATCATCGCCTCCTTTTGGCATTCAGCAGTGAAAATTGCTTAGATCAGACCTAAAAAAGAAGATGGTAGCCTACGGTGATCTGCGGACGGAGTAGCAGACTCTGGATGATGCTTTTCTTCCTGGTTTCACTGGTACAGTGATGTCTCTATTGGATAATGTGTCCTGAAAATGGGTGAAGTTAAGGGAGAATTAGCACTGTTTGTGACAGCGTATTTATATCCTTTGAAATAAGAGCAATGTGAGAATGTAGAGAAGTGAAGTTGGAAAATAACTCTGCGACTGCAGGCAGTCCTGGCTGGGGTTTGGTGCATTTATTTTCACACCTCTAAATAAACCTGCATGTTCCAGTGTGAAAAAAACAAACCACCCTTACATACGCCCTTGTGCTCAGATTGAGACTGATTAAAAATGCAGGGATTACACACCAGATCATATCAAGAATTTCCATATCTTAAAGGAACTCGCGCGGGCTCCAGACAGCATCACCTGAACTGTGGGTGCAGAGTCAATATTTGATTTTGATGAACTTTATGTTCTGTTTTTGAGATTCCAGCTCTTGGATGCACGCCTCGGCCATCAGCCCACTTGTGGGTACTTTGCTTTTTGAAGTCTGCCTGCAAAGAAACCCCCAAGAAATGAAAAAATCATAAAAGCCAGAGAGAAAGAAGTAGCGAGAGATGCATAAAGATGTGAGTCTTTCTTTCTGAATTGCTTTAGGATCAGGTTCCTCCACACTTCAAGCCAACCTAGAGGGTTTTGACAGCTTCAAAACACTCAATGAGCTTTTATTAGCCAGAGATTTTCAGATGAAGTCTGGGCTCCGCAGTGGTGGATGCCAGCAACCGGAATAATTAATATTGCTGCTGCTGCCAGCTCTGAGGTTTTCTTAGGTAAAATGGTACATGGTGACAGGACCCTTTGCCGTAATAAAGTGGGAAAAAGAAAATCCTGGCTGTAAAACTGCATTATCTGAGAAGTTTAGCTATGTAAACAGCAAATAGACCTTCAGGAGGGTTTACAAGCTGGTCTCCAGCAAGGTCTTGGCAGGGAGAAGGAGACAGGACTTGGTTCTCTGGTCTTGCTCGTGCGTCTTCTGCTTGAGCCAAGAGTGCTCTTCTGGAAGGTGTGCCCTGGTTTAATGTGAGTTATTAGGCTTGGTAATTGTATGGAGCTGTGGTCAACTGGAGCTCGGATTAATTAAGCTGGGGTTAATTTGTTGTTACCTGTTTCCATCCAAGGAGACACCAAAATTGGGGCAAACAGGAGAAATAGACTGCTAGAAAAGTTAGAGATGTGTTGCTGCCTACTGACGGATGGGCAAAGCTTTGATGTAACAGGGACCTGGACCTAGAGCGTGGTATTGAGCAGTGCAGCTCGCCTTCAAATGAGTGAATTTTAGCTATTAACTACAAAAAAAAACCACCCAGTTTGTTAATGATACAATATTTAGAGACTTGGTTTAGCAGTGGATGGGTTATGGTTGGACTCAGTGATCTTAAAGGACTTTTCCAAGCAAATGATCGTGTGTTTCTGTGAATATTTTTGGCTGTGTATTTCACCATGGGAAGTCAGGCACTGCCTGTTACTGTTACGGATGGTAGACACAAATTGCTCCAGGGATTTGGGTTGAGCCATAGACACAGCTTCTCCTTGCCACTTTCCTCTTGCCACACTTCATGGCCTTGCAAATCAGGGAGCAAAGAGCAAGATCAGCCGAACGTGTTCCCTGTGTTTTCTTTAATAAAGCTACAACCTCATCCAAATTCCCCTTCATCTGTTCAGGGAAAGTTGGGTTTTTTTTCTTTTCCTATGACTGTCATTCCCGACTGGATGTAATTTTTCCTATTTTTTTAAATTTTATTGGTTTTTTTTTCAATCAGAAAATCAATTCCGAGCAGTCCCTCTCCATGCCGAGAGCACTTCCATTAATATCAGATGGGAAAGGCAGCCCGAACGCTGAAAGTGGATATAGTTTGCATTTGAAGGAAGGTTTTGTGTATGAAACTGAGAAACGCTTCCCCGTCTGACACCGATGATTGATTGCAGCTCTGCTAAAGATTAGCCAGACGTTTTAAGCACCGCAATTATTCATGTTTTCATAGTTAGATGCTATATTTAAACTGTGTCTAACAACACTGGGTTATGCCGCTGCGCAGGCCCCGCTTCTGAGCAGGGAAGGAAAATGCCATTTTTTTAAAAATAATTTCGTTTTTCCTGATATATTTTGTGCCGTGTGTGCTCTCTAACGCAGCCACATGCACACATGATGTCAATTATCGCTGCGCCGCCCTTGGCACCGGCACCTTGGTGAAGATGGGGGTGTGAGGTGTCCAGGGAGGACCTGGGGGGGGTCCAGGCATCATGGGGTGCAGGATCTGGCTGGGGTCCCCATCACTGCAAGGCCAAGTGCTCCCAGTAATGACAACAGCTCCTGGGATGTCTGCACTCGATGATGTGGTGTTTGCAAAGCATTTTGGTATCGATGGGTGGAAAGAGGCTGTAGAATAAAAATAGGGATTATTTTTTCCCTTTCCTGCTGTTGGTTGTAGTGGAAACTCAAGGCAGGAGCCAGTTACGGGATTTCTGGTGATGTCAGGGTGTGCTGGTTGACAACTGGCTGGTTAGAAGCCAGAAATGGGTTCCCAGGTAGCCAAGAAGACCAAAACCATCCTGGGCTGTCCCAGCACTGGTGTGGGCAGCAGGAGCAGGGCAGGGATCATCCCCTGTGCTGGGCACTGCTGAGGTGGCCCCTCGAATCCTGGGGTCAGTTTGAGCCCCTCGCTCCCGGAAGGACATTGAGGGGCTGGAGCGTGGCCAGAGAAGGGCAACAGAGCTGGGGAGGGGTCTGGAGCAGCCGAATGATGGGGAGCGGCTGAGGGAGCTGGGGGGTTCAAGTGGAGAAGAGGAGGTGAGGGGAGACCTTATCCCCTCTGCAGCTCCTGAAAGGAGGGGGTAGAGAGGGGGGGTCGGTCTCTGCTCCCCAGTAACAAGCGATGGGACGAGAGGAAATGGCCTCAAGTTGTGCCAGGGGAAGGTTAGATTGGATTTTGGGGGAATTTCTTTGATATAAGGGTTATCAAGCACTGGCAGGGGCTGCCCAGGGCAGTGGTGGAGTCCCCATCCCTGGAGGGGTTCAAGAAGCCCCTGGATGTGGCACTTGGGGACGTGGTTTAGTGGCCATGGTGGGGTTGGGTTGATGTTGGACTTGGTGATCTCAGAGGTCTCTTCCAACCCAAGTGACTCTGTGATTCTCTGCTGAATTTGGAGAGCTCAGCAGTTGAAAAAGATGCTGAGACCTCTTACTGTAGGGAGAGAGGATGTGAAACACCAGGAAAGCCGGTGGAAACCCCGACCTTACGATGTGTTTCATTTTAGGAGGGATGGATGACCGCGCGTTTACTGCTGCGAGATACCGGCTCATGGATTTATCAGGGCATTTATCACCCACTGCTCATTGAGATTGGTAGTTTATGGTGGGGCTTTGAGGCACCATTTAAATTCGTACTGTGTCTGCTAAAGAATAGTATTTACCGCTTTTCCATGACTTTCTTGTGCCTTGAAAATGGAGATGACAGATGCAACCTGCAAAATAGATAACAATGATGCTAATAATGTCTATGGCCAACGCAAGGTGCAGCAGTAGCCGATCTACCCGGGTTAATTTGTCACACTCCTGCTCTGCTATGGCAATGAAGTTTGTGATGGAGTTGATGGTGTCATTGGGTACAGGTCATTTTTTTTTCTTTAAATATGGCTATGTATTGTTTTTCATTCAGTTTTTTTGATGATTTATATCTTTGGAGCATTACAGCCATTTAGACTACAGAAAAGTTTGGCTTCACATGCGCTCACCTCCCATGTGTTACCATATTAATAACCCTCTGCGTCACAAAATGCAATTCATATTTTCCCCAAAAAACCCAATGTTCTCCAGACGCCAGACCACACAAAACAAAATCTGCCCTGAAAGACAGCGGGACAGTAAAATTAACTCCAGCCTTGTCGTGACTCCAGCCAGGCTTTGCTTGGGAAGGGGCTGATCCCTTTGCAGCCCTGGGAAATTTGGTCCTCAATGCTGTCATTCAAGGAGCATCATAAAATCATAAAATGATTTGAGTTGGAAAAGACCTTTAAGATCAATGAGTC
>NW_010209096.1:0-328 GCF_000695765.1 Mesitornis unicolor
TCTGGACCCTCAATGTCCACTCTGGGACCAGAAACGTCCAACTCTCCTTTGGGCAGGTTCACGTCCACCTCTGGGCCTAAACTTGGGGCCTTTCATCTTCCCCTCTGGGCCTTCAATGTCCACGCTTGGCATCTCAACATCCACCTTTGGGACTGAAACATCGATATCTCCTTTGGGCAGGTTCACGTCCACCTCTGGGCCTTCTGCTTTCACCCCCGGCATCCCAAATTTGGGCATCTTGAACTTGGGCAGCTTGAATTTTCCCTCTGGGCCATGAATGTCAACATCTGGTGCCTCAATGTCAACTTTGGGGCCTTTGATGTCCACC
>NW_010209096.1:503-4235 GCF_000695765.1 Mesitornis unicolor
CCCTTAAATTTCCACTTTGGGACCAGACACATCCAAATTTCCTGTGGGCAGGTTCACGTCCACCTCTGGGCCTTCTGCTTTGAAGCCAGGAACCCCAAATTTGGGCATCTTGAACTTGGGCATTTTGAATTTCCCCTCTGGGCCATGAATGTCCACATCTGGCACATCAATGTCAACTTTGGGCCCCTTGATGTCCACGTCAGGACACTTCAGGTCACCCTCGATCTTTGGAGCTGCGACTTCAACGCCCCCTTTCACTTTGGGCCCTTTCAGGTCAATGTCAACATCAGGCATGGAGATTTTGGGGGCCTTGAAGTGCATTTCGGGCATCTTGAACTTGGAACCCTTCAGCTTCCCCTCTGGGCCTTCCAGCTCAACATCAGGAAGGTCAACATCAACTTTGGGGCCTTTGATATCAATTTCTGGGCCCTTCAGGTCACCTTCCAGCTTGGGAACGGACACATCCACATCTCCCTTCACTTTGGGACCTTTCAGGTTCAGGTCGATGTCGGGCATGGAGATTTTGGGGGCACCCTTCAGCTTTGCCTCAGGACACTCCAAATCCACGCCAGGCGCCTCAACATCAATTTTGGGGCCCTTCAAGTCCACTTCTGTGCCTCAGGACACTCCAAATCCACGCCGGGCGCCTCAACGTCAATTTTGGGGCCCTTCAAGTCCACTTCTGGTCCTTTCAACTCCCCTTCGATCTTTGGAGCTGTGACGTCCACATCTCCCTTCACTTTGGGCCCCTTCAGGTTCAAGTCAACATCCGGCATGGAGATTTTGGGGCTTTTGATGTTCAGTTTGGGCATCCTGAACTTGGGGCCTTTCCATTTGCCTTCCCCTCCCGCCACGTCCAACTCTGGCCCTTCAATATCCACGTCCGGCCCTGAAATGTCCACCTCTGCTTTTGGGAGGTTGATGTCTACATCGGCTCCCTCAAATTTGGGGCCGGACACGCTCACGTGCGGCGTTTTAATTTTCGGCATTTTCAGTTTGGCTTCAGGACACTCCAGGTTGACATCCGGGACCTCCACGTCCAATTTGGGTCCCTTGACGTTAACGCCGGGGCCTTTCACGTCCCCCTCGATCTTTGGGACAGAAATGTCCATCTCTCCCTTCATTTTATGCCCCTTCAGGTTCAAATCCACATCGGGCATGGATATTTTGGGTGTTTTGATGTTAAGTTTTGGCATCTTAAATCTGGGGCCTTTTATTTTCCCTTCTGGGCATTCCAGGTCCACCTCGGGGACATCGACGTCCACTTTGGGCCCTTCCACGTCGATTTTGGGGCCTTTCAGCTCCGCGTCTCCTTTCAGTTTGGGAGCCTTCAAGCCCAGATCGACATCAGGCATGGACAGTTTTGGGGTCTGGACGTTTAGTTCGGGCATTTTAAATTTGAGACCTTTCCCTTTCGCTCCGATGTCCACGCTTGGCACATCCATGTCAACTTTGGGACCAGAAATGGCCACGCTTGGCACATCCACGTCAACTTTGGGACCAGAAATGGCCACTTCGCCCTTTGGAAAAGCCACATCAACGTCAGGGCACTCCGCTTTCAGGCCGGGTACCCCAAATTTGGGCATTTTCATCTTGGGAAACTTCACTTTGCCGTCTGGGGCGTGGATGTCCACATCTGGGCCTTCAACGCCAACTTTGGGGCCTTCAATGTCAATTTTGGGGCCTTTGATGTCAAGTCCAGGAGCCTTCAGGTCCCCTTCCAGTTTGGGGACAGAAACACCAAGGTCTCCTTTCACTTTGGAACCTTTCAGGTTCAGATCAATCTCAGGCATGGAAATTTTGGGGGTCTTGAAGCCCATCTCAGGCATCGTCACCTTGGGGCCCTTCAGGTGTCCTTCAGGCCCTTGGATGTCCACGCTTGGCACAGCGACGTCAACTTTGGGACCAGAAATGGCCACCTCGCCCTTGGGGAGCGTCACATCAACATCGGGGCACTCCGCTTTCACACCAGGTACCCCGAATTTGGGCATTTTCATCTTGGGAAACTTCACTTTGCCCTCTGGGGCGTGGATGTCCACGTCTGGGCCTTCAATGTCAACTCTGGGGCCTTTGATGTCAAGCCCAGGAGCCTTCAGGTCCCCTTCCAGTTTGGGGACAGAAACACCCACATCTCCTTTCACTTTGGGGCCTTTCAGGTTCAGATCAACCTCAGGCATTGAGATTTTGGGGGTCTTGAAGCCCATCTCAGGCATCGTCACCTTGGGGCCCTTCAGGTGTCCTTCAGGCCCTTGGATGTCCACGCTTGGCACGGCCACATCAACTTTGGGACCAGAAATGGCCACCTCGCCCTTGGGGAGCGTCACATCAACATCGGGGCACTCCGCTTTCACACCAGGTACCCCAAATTTGGGCATTTTCATCTTGGGAAACTTCACTTTGCCCTCTGGGGCATGGATGTCCACGTCTGGGCCTTCAACGTCAACTTTGGGGCCTTTGATGTCAACTTCAGGGCCTTTGATGTCAAGTCCTGGGGATTTCAGGGCCCCTTCCAGTTTGGGGACAGAAACACCAAGGTCTCCCTTGACTTTGGGACCTTTCAGGTTCAGGTCAACATCTGGCATGGAAATTTTGGGGGTCTTGAAGCCCATCTCGGGCATCGTCACCTTGGGGCCCTTCAGGTGTCCTTCAGGCCCTTGGATGTCCACACTTGGCACAGCCACATCAACTTTGGGACCAGAAACGGCCACCTCGCCCTTGGGGAGCGTCACATCAACATCGGGGCACTCCACTTTCACACCAGGTACCCCAAATTTGGGCATTTTCATCTTGGGAAACTTCACTTTGCTCTCTGGGGCGTGGATGTCCACGTCTGGGCCTTCAATGCCAACTTTGGGGCCTTCAATGTCAATTTTGGGGCCTTCAATGTCAAGTTCAGGAGCTTTCAGGTCCCCTTCCAGTTTGGGGACAGAAACGCCGAGGTCTCCTTTCACTTTGGGACCTTTCAGGTGCAGATCGACATCGGGCATGGAAATTTTAGGGCCTTTGAGAGCTACGTCGGGTGCGTCCATTCCCAGTTTGGGGCCTTTGATGTCAAACTGGGGCCCCTTCACGTCAAACTGGGGCCCCTTCACGTCACCGCCCACCTTTGGGACACAAACGCCCACTCCTCCCTTGGGTCCCTTCATGTTGACGTCCAAATCTGGCGCAGAGACCACGGGGCCACCTCCTGGGCCTTCAAATTCAACGCCGGGGGCCTTCACGTCCACCTTGAGACCCTTCGGGCCCAGTCCTTGGATGTCCCCTTCCACTTTGGGGACGGTGACGCCCACGTCCCCCTTCACCTGGGGGCCCTTCAGCTTCACGTCCGCCAGCGAAATTTGGGGTGTTTCAACCTTCTTGAAGGCAGGGCCTTGCCAGTCCCCTTTGACGGGGACCTCCACGGTGCCCTTCAGCCCCGCGTCCACCTTGGGGCCTTGAACCGCAGGAGCTGAAATTTCGGGTGCTGTGACCTGGACGGACGAGGAGGCAACATCCACCCCAATCTGTGGGGCCGGGGCGTCGACGGCGAACCCAAATTTGGGCATTTTCAAGACGGGAATCTTGACTTTCCCCACGTCCACAGTCGGGGTCTCCATTGCCGGTAAGGAAACGTCAATGCCGGGGCCTTTGGTATCTCCATGGGGACACGGAAGGGGGGCGCCGGTGTGGGACAGGGCCCCTCCTTGGACACCCACGCCAAAAACGTGGCCTTTGGCGCCCAAAGCAGGACCC
>NW_010209096.1:4400-14601 GCF_000695765.1 Mesitornis unicolor
CCGGCGGCGTCCCCGGCCCCGCCACCCCGGCCTGTCCCACTTGGGCCTCGCCGAGGCCGACGTCCAAGTTGAGGGCGGGAGATTGAACCGTTGGGCCGTGCTGGACGCCCAGGCCGCAGCCCACGGCTTGGGCGCTTTTCCCGTCCCCGCCGTCGCCCGGGATGCGGATCTTGAACTCAGGGCCGAGGACGTCGACGTCGCTGGTGGTGACGTCCACGGTGTAGGCCGTCACCTTGCGGGTGACCGTGATGGTCCTGCTCTGCGTCCCGCCGGCCTCCTCCGCCACCACCTCCTCCGACTTCAGCCGCGGCTTGATCTTGGTGGTGTAAATCCTCCTGTACTCCTCGTCGTCGCCGCTCTGCAAACGAAGGCAGCGTCGTTAGCGCCGGGACGCTGCCTCCTCGCCCATATCACCCGATTGTGGAGGTTGTCACCCAGTTATGGGGGTTATATCACCGAATTATGGAGGTTAGCACCAAATTATGGAGGTTGTCACCGAATTACGGAGGTTACCAGACGGTTATCATTGAATTATGGGGGTTGTCACCGAATTATGGAGGTTAGCACCAAATTATGGAGGTTGTCACCGAATTACGGAGGTTACCAGACGGTTATCATTGAATTATGGGAGGTTGCCAGAAGGTGATCATCAAATTATGGAGGTTACCAGGAGGTTACCATCGAATTACGGAGGTTACCATCGATTTATGGAGGTTACCAGGAGGTTACCACCAAATTATGGAGGTTACCAGGAGGTTACCACCGAATTATGGAGGTTACCAGGAGGTTACCACCGAATTATGGAGGTTACCAGGAGGTTACCACCGAATTATGGAGGTTGTCACCGAATTGCAGGTGTTACCGCCGAATTACGGGGGTTACGAGGAGGTGATCACTGAATTAGCATGGAGGGCATCACCGAATTATGGAGGTTACCATCAAATTATGGAGGTTGTCACTGAATTACACAGGTTACCAGGAGGTTACCATCGAATTATGGAGGTTACCATCGAATTATGGAGGTTACCATCGAATTATGGAGGTTACCATCAAATTATGGAGGTTGTCACTGAATTACACAGGTTATCACTGAATTATGGAGGTTACCACCAAATTACGGAGGTTACCGCTGAATTACGGAGGGTACCAGGAGGTGATCACTGAATTATCATGGAGGCCATCACCAAATTATGGAGGTTAGCACCAAATTATGGAGGTATCACTGAATTATTACGGAGGGGATCGTCAGATTATTGTGGGGGTTACCACTGAATTATGGATGTTACCAGGAGGTGATCACTGAATTATCATGGAGGCCATCACCAAATTATGGAGGTTAGCACCAAATTATGGAGGTATCACCGAATTATTATGGAGGGGATCACCAAATTATTGTGGGGGTTTCCACTGAATTATGGATGTTACCAGGAGGTGACCACCAAATTATTACAGGAGTTATCAGGAGGTTACTGTCAAATTACGATGGAGGGTATCACCGAATTATGATGGGGGTTACCAGGAGGTTATCACTGAATTATTATGGAGGTTATCACCGAATTATGATGGGGGTTACCACTGAATTATGGGGGTTACCAGGAGGTTACCACCAAATTATGGAGGTTGCCATGAGGTTATCACCAAATTACCATGGAGGGGACCACCAAACTATGGGGGGGTTTAATCACCAAATTATTATGGAGGGTATTGCCAGGTTACCGCCGAATTATTATGGAGGTTACCACTGAATTATGGAGGTTATCAGGAGGTTAGCACCAAATCATTACAGAGATTATTGCTGAATTATTACGGGGGTTATCAGGAGGTTATCGCCGTATTACGGAGGTGATCGCCGAATTATGATGGGGGTTACCACTGAATTATGAGGGTTACCATGAGGTTAGCACCAAATTACTACTACAGAGGGAACCACCAAATTATGGGTGTTTTATCGCCGAATTACGGGGGCTATATCACTGAATTATCGAGGTGATCACCAGATTATGATGGAGGTTACCAGGAGGTGATCACCGAATTATTATGGGGGGGTTTATCACCAGGTTACCACCGAATTATTATGGAGGTTACCACTAAATTATGGAGGTTACCAGGAGGTTACCACCCCATTACAGAGGTATCACCGAATTATTATGGGGGTTACCATGAGGTTTTAGCACTGAATTACGGAGGTTACCACCAAATTACGGGGGTTACCAGGAGGTTGCCACCAAATTATGGAGGTTGTCACCGAATTATGGGGGTTACCAGGAGGTTATCACCAAATTACGGGGGTTGACAGGAGGTTATGATCAAATTATGGAGGTTGTCACCGAATTACGGAGGTTACCAGGAGGTTGTCACCAAATTACGGGGGTTACCAGGAGGTTGTCACCGAATTACAAAGGGGATCACCAAATTATGGAGGTTTTATCTCCGAATTCTGGAGGTTATCACCAAATTGTTGAGGCCAGAAAAGCCCCCCTGAGCTCATCAAGCGCAGCCCATGGCCCAACACCTCCACATCGGCTCGACCACGGCACCGAGAGCTGCATCCTTCAACACCTCCAGGGACGGGGACGCCACCACCTCAGTATTAATTCATTCATACTGGAATATTGCGTCCAGATTTGGGGTCCCCAACGCAAAAAGGACGTTGAGGGGCCAGAGGAGGCCACGGGGATGCTCTGCTATGGCTGAGAGAGTTGGGGTGTTCAGAAGGAAGATCTTTATAGCGACCTTCCAGGACCTGAAAGGGTCCTACAGGACTTTTGACAAGGGATGGAGCGATGGGACGAGGGGTGATGGTTTTAAACTGGAAGAGGGGAGATTTAGACTGGATTTGAGGAAGAAATTCATCATTTTGAGGGTGGCGAGGCCCTGGGCCCAGATCTGAGGCTTGGGGGACACCATTGGTGACCGGACCACGGGATCCATCCCGTCACCCCCACTTTGGATCCAGCGTTGAATGGGACCGGGCCCAAAAAACTGAGGCCTGGGGGACACCATTGGCCACTGGACCACGGGATCCCTCCCATCATCCCCATTTTGGGTCTGGACTGGGCCCAAAACTGAGGCCTGGGGGACACCATTGGCCACTGGACGACGGGATCCATCCCATCAACCCCACTTTGGCCCTGGTGTTGAACAGGACTGGGCCCAAAACTGAGGCCTAGGGGACACCATTGGTGACCGCACCTCAACCGGATCCCTCCCATCATCCCCATTTTGGACCTGGCGTTGAATGGGACCAGGCCCAAAACTGAGGCCTGGGGGACACCATTGGTCACCAGACACCAACCGGATCCTTCCTATCATCCCCATTTTGGCCCTGGACTGGGCCCAAAACTGAGGCCTGGGGGACACCATCGACCACCGGACCCCAACCGGATCCATCCCATCCCCCCCTGCACTCACCAGGACGACCTCGGGGCTGCCGGGGGCGAAGGCGTCGTGGGCCCAGGCCTGGTCCGGCAGCGGGGACCTGTCCCCCTTGCGCTGCAGACGCAGCCCCACCGCGTGGTGCCCCATGGTGGCCAGGAGCTGCGCCACCTCCCCGGACTGCAGCTTGTCGAAGTACACGGTGGCGCCCACGATCTGATCCCCTGCGGGGGGGGGAAATTTGGGGAGTGGGGGACATTTCAGCGGATGGGGGAGGCAGGAAAAAGAGACCCCCGGCCCCACCACGCGCAATGGAGGCCTTGGGTTGAGGCCCAATGTGGAGGAAGAGGAAGCTGAGGCAGCGTAAGGTGGACAAAAAGAGCCTGGTTTGGCCCCAAAACCCTTCCCAAACCCATTTTGTTCCCCAAAAAACCCTTTTTTCCCCTCAAAAATCCCTTTCCCACCACCATTTAGTCCCAAAAAACCCTTCCCCTCCTCCATATTTCCCCTAAAACCCTTTTCCCACTGCCATTTTGTCCTGAAACCACCTTTTTCCCCCCAAAAAAAACCCTTATCAAATCCATTTTTCCTAAAAAAAATACCACCTTCCCCACCACCATTTTGTCCTAAAAACCCCTTTTTTCCCCAAAAAAAACCCTTCCCAAATCGACTTGGTCCCCAAAAAACCCTTTCCCACTGCCATTTTGCCCCAAACCCCATCATTTTCCCCCTCAAAAACCTTTTTCCACCACTATTTTGTCCCCAAAACCCCTTCCCCTCTGCCATTTTGTTCCAAAAACCACCTTTTTTCCCCTCAAAACCCGTTCCCCACCACCACTGTCCCCAAAAAACCCTTCCCCACTTCCACTTTCCCCCTCAGAATCCCTTTTCCCACCACCATTTTGTCTCAAAACACCTTTTTCCCCCAAAAAAACCCCTCCCCACTCCCATTTTCTCCCAAAAACCACAATTTTCCTCCAAAAAACCCCCTTTCCAAATCCATTTTGTCCCCAAAAACCCCTTCCCCACCACCGTTTTGTACCCAAAGCCACCTTGTTTACCACCCTTTTGTCCCCCAAAAACCCTTCCCAAATCCATTTTCTCACCAAAATCCCCTTCCCCGTCTTCATTTTGCCCCAAAAACACCTTTCCCCCCCTCAAAATCTGTTTCCCATCTCTGTTATCTCCCAAAAATTCCTTCCCCACCACCATTTTGTCCCAAAACCACCATTTTCCTCCCAAAAAACCCTTCCCAAATCAATTCTGTCCAAAAAAACCCCTTCCCCACCTCCATTTATCCAAAAAACCCTTCCCCACATCATTTTTTCCCCAAACCCCACATTTCCCACCACCATTGTCCCAAAATCCCCTTCCCCACCACAATTTCTCCCCCTAAACCCCTTCCCCACCTCAGTTTTGTCCCCAAAACACCTTCTTTACCACCATTTTTCCTCAAAAAAACCCTTCCCAAATCCATTTTCTCACCAAAAACCCCTTCCCCGTCTTCATTTTGTCCCAAAAACACCGTTTCCCCCCTCAAAACCCCTTCCCCACCACCATTTTGTCCCAAAACCACAGTTTTCCTCCCAAAAAACCCTTCCCAAATCCATTTTGTCCCAAAAAACCCCTTCCCCACCACCATTTTTGTCCCAAAAACATCTTCTTTACCACTTTTGTCCCCCAAAAACCCTTCCCAAATCCATTTTGTCCCCAAAAAGCACCTTTCCCACCTCCATTTACCCCAAAAAACCCTTCCCCACCGCCATTTTTGGCCCAAATCCCTTTCCCCACCACCACTTTGTCCCCAAAACCCCGTTCTCCCCTCAAAATCCCTTCCCCACGTCCGTTATCTCCCAAAAACCCCATCCCCACCACCACTTTGTCTCCCCAAAAATCCTTTCCCACCTCCATTTTGTCCCCAAAACCCCTTCCCCACCTCAGTTTTCCCCATAAAACCCTTCCCAAACTCCATTTTCCCCAAAAAAACCTCTTTTACCACCATTTTGTCCCCAAAACCCTTCCCTACTTCTGTGTTTTCCCCAAGAAAACCCTTCCCCACCACAATTTTGTCCCAAAACCACCTTCTTTACCCCCGTTTTTCCCCAAGAAAACCCTTCGCCACCACAGTTTTCCCCAAAAAACCCTTCCCAAACTCCATTTTCTCCTCAAAAACCCCTTCCCCACCCAATTTTTTCCCCAAAAAACCCTTTCCCACCCCCATTTCTCCCCAAAATCCCCCCCCGAGGCCGCACCTTCCCTGACGACGCCCATCTTGGCGGCCGGGGAGTTCTGCTGCACGCGCCGGACGAAGACGCCGTCGTCGGTTTGGTCGATGGTGATGCCGTGGGAGCCGCTGCCCTTCCAGTTGGGGAGCAGCAGCTCCCGCGTCTCCTCCTCCTCCTTCTCCATCTGTGAGGGGGGACAGGGGTGAGGGAGGAGGAGAGGCCTGAGGAGGAGGAGGAAGGAGGGAGGCCACGAGGAGGAGGACGACAAAGAGAGGAGGCCACGAGGAGGAGGAGGACAAAGAGAGGCGGGCGCGGGGAGGGGGAGGAGAGGAGGAGGACGACAAAGAGAGGAGGCCACGAGGAGGAGGACGACAAAGAGAGGAGGCCACGAGGAGGACGAAGGAGGGAGGCCACGAGGAGGAGGAGGACGAAGAGAGGAGGCCACGAGGAGGAGGAGGACGAAGAGAGGAGGACGAAGGAGGGAGGCAACGAGGAAGGAGGAGGAAGAGAGGCCTGAGGAGGAGGAGGAAGAAGAAGAGAGGCCCGAGGAGGAGGAAGAGAGGAGGCCACGAGGAGGCGGACCAAGAGAGGAGGCCACGAGGAGGAGGAGGACAAAGGAGGGAGGCCACGAGGAAGGAGGAGGAAGAGAGGCCCGAGGAGGAGGAGGAAGAGAGGAGGAGGCACAAGGAGGAAGAAGAAGAGAGGCCTGAGGAGGAGGAGGAGGACGAAGAGAGGAGGCCACGAGGAGGAGGAGGAGGAAGGGAGGCCCGAGGAGGAGGAACGAGGAGGCCACGAGGAAGAGGAGGAAGGAGGAGGAAGGGAGGCCTGAGGATGAGGAACAAGGAGGCCACGAGGAAGGAGGAAGAACGAAGAAGAGAGGCCCGAGGAGGAGGAACGAAGAAGAGAAGCAATGAGGAGGAGAAAGAGAGGCCCGAGGAAGAGGAGGATGATGAGAGGCACGAGGAAGAGGAGGAAGAGAGGCCACAAGGAGGAGGACAAGGAAGAGGAAGGGAGGCCCAAGGAGGACAACGAGGAGGAGAGGCCCAAGGAGGATGAGGAGGAAGGCCCAGGCCTGGAGCAAAGGCCCAGGCCCAGGCCCAGAGCAAGAGGAGGGAACCACGATGGAGGAGATGAACTGGGACAAAACCAGTGCCGCCCACTGACCTTACTGGGCCACTGGTCCAGGCCGGAACCGCCCCAGGAATCCCTCGGCCTTCACGCGTGGACCTTCCGGCAGCTTCCGCGTCACCGTCCCAGCCTGGGGGGGGGGCACCAGAGGGGTCCATGGGGGTTCGGGGCCTTCCTCCCGCTCCCTCGTCCCCCTCCTTGGCCACCCCAGGGCCCGTTGGCCAATAAACCACGGCCACCGCGTCCCATTGACCCAACCAGAGGCCTTGGACCAACGCGGTCCTCGGAGGAGCTCAAAAATGGCTCTTTTTGCTGTTTTATGGAAAACAGAGGAATCTGGGGCAAAACCATGGGGCACCTGATGACGTCAGCTGACCCCAACGCCCAATTTTTGGCCACCTAAAAAGGAATCGGGGAGATTTCGCCGTTTCCGGCGAGTTTCGGGCAGGCACGGGGAATAAAGAGGAAATAAATAGAAACACTAAGTCAATAGGAAATAAATCCACGCGAAATAAATTCAAGATTAATAGATAAATCCATGAGAAATGAATTTGAAAAAGTAAATCCACGAGAAATCCATTTAAAAAAAAAAAAATCAATCGATCCGTGAAAAAGAAATGAAAAATAAATCAACCCACGAGAAATCAACAGAAAAGAAATGGGAAATAAATGCGAACAAATCCACGACGCCCCACAGCCAAGCCTCTGCTTTTTACCCAAAAAACCCCTGCCCAAATCCCATTTTTCCCCGAAGTCCTTTCTCAAATGCCACTTTTTTTCCCAAAAAAGCCTGCCCTAAATCCATTTGCGACCCAATAATCCCTTCCCAAATCCCATTTTTATCCAAAAATCCATTCCCAAATCCCATTTTCCCCCAAAACACCCTCCCCAAATCCTATTTTTATCCAAAAAAACCCTTCCCAAATCCACTTTTCCCCAAAAAATTCCTCCCCAAATTCCATTTTTTCCCCAAAATCCCTTCCCAAATCCCATTTTTATCCAAAAATCCATTCCCAAATCCCATTTTCCCCAAAAATCCCTCCCCAAATCCCATATTTATCCAAAAATTCATTCCCAAATTCCATTTTTATCCAAAAAAACCCTCTCCAAATTCCATTTTTTCCCCCAAAGCCCTCCCCAAATTCCATTTTCCTCCAAAAATCCATTCCCAAATCCCATTTTCCCCAAAAAATCCCTTCCCAAATCCATTTCTTCCCCAAAAACCCCTCCCCAAATCCCAATTTTATCCAAAAATCCATCCCCAAATCCCATTTTCCCCAAAGATCCCTTCCTAAATCCATTTCTCCCCCCAAAAACCCCTCCCCAAATCCCATTTTTATCCAAAAAAAACCTCTCCAAATTCCATTTTTTTCCCCCAAAACCTCTTCCCAAATCCCATTTTTATCCAAAAATCCATTCCCAAATCCCATTTTCCCCAAAAAACCCTCCCCAAATCCTATTTTTTATGCAAAAAAACCCTTCCCAAATCCATTTTTAAAAACCCTCCCCAAATCCTATTTTTATGCAAAAAAACCCTTCCCAAATCCATTTTTTCCCAAAAAACCCTCCCCAAATTCCATTTTTTCTCAAAAACCCCTTCCCAAATCCCACTTTTATCCAAAAAATCCCTTCCCAAATTCCATTTTTCCCAAAAAGAATCTTTCCAAATCCATTTTTACCCCAAAATCCCTTTCCCAAATCCCACGTTCCCCAAAAACCCCTCCGCAAATTCCACTTTTATCCAAAGAAATCCCTTCCCAATTCCGTTTTCCCCACAAAATCCCTTCCCAAATTCTGTTTTTTTCTCAAAAGAAATCCCTTTCCAAACTCATTTTCCCCTAAATTCCACTTTTTCCAAAAAATCCCTTCCCAAATCCATTTTTTTCCAAAAATCCCTTTCCCAAATCCATTTTCCCCCCAAATCCCTTCCCTCAATTCAATTTTTCCCCCAAAAAATCCCTTCCCACCCCCATTTTCCCAAAAATCCCTCCCCAAATCCCATTTTTTACCCCAAAATCCCTCCCCAAATCCCATTTCTTCCCCAAAAATCCCTCTCCAAATCCCATTTTCCCCCCAAAAACCCTTTTCCAAATCTGTATTTCCCAAAATCCCTTCTCAGATCCATTTTCCCAAATCTCTTTTTTCCCCAAATTCCACTTTTTCCCAAAAAAATCCCTTCCCAAATCCATTTTTGCCCCCAAATCCATTTTCCCTCTAAAATCCCTTCCCCAAATCCCATTTTTAACAAAAGATCTCTTCCCAAATCTGCATTTTTCCCCAAAACCCCTTCCCAAATCCCAATTTTATCCAAAAATCCATTCCCAAATCCCATTTTCCCCCCAAAAAATCCCTTCCCAAATCCATTTCTCCCCCAAAAATTCCCCCCCCAATCCCATTTTTTCCCAAAAAAACCTTTCCAAATCCCAATTTTTCCCAATTCCTCCCCAAATCTCATTTTTTCCCAAAAATCCCTCCCCAAATTCAATTTTTTCCCGAAAATTCCTCCCCAAATCCCATTTTCCCCAAAAAAATCCCTTCCTAAATCCATTTCTCCCCAAAAAAAATCCCTTCCCAAATCAAACTTTTCCCCAAAAAAGCTTCCCAAATCCCATTTTCCCCCAAAAATCCCTCCCCAAATCCCACTTTTTCCCAAAAAAACCTTTCCAAATCCCAATTTTCCCCAAAAATCCCTCCCCAAATCCCAATTTTATCCAAAAATCCCTCCCCAAATCCCATTTTCCCCCAAAATCCCTCCCCAAATCCCACTTTTTCCCAACAAAACCTTTTTTCCCCCAAAATCCCTCCCCAAATCCCACTTTTTCCCAAAAAAACCTTTCCAAATCCCAATTTTTCCCAACAATTCCTCCCCAAATCTCATTTTTCCCCAAAATCCCTCCCCAAATTCAATTATTCCCAAAAATCCCTCCCCAAATGCCATTTTTTCCCCCAAATCCCTCCCCAAATTCCATTTTTCCTCCAAAAAAATCCCTTTCTAAATCAAATTTTTCCCCCAAATCCCAATTTTCCCCAAAAATCCCTCCCCAAATCCCACTTTTTCCCAAAAAAACCTTTCCAAATCCCAATTTTTCCCAACAATTCCTCCCCAAATCTCATTTTTCCCCAAAATCCCTCCCCAAATTCAATTATTCCCAAAAATCCCTCCCCAAATGCCATTTTTTCCCCCAAATCCCTCCCCAAATTCCATTTTTCCTCCAAAAAAATCCCTTTCTAAATCAAATTTTTCCCCCAAATCCCAATTTTCCCCAAAAATCCCTCCCCAAATCCCAATTTTCCCCAAAAATCCCTCCCCAAATCCCATTTTTTTCCCCCAAATCCCTCCCCAAATTCCATTTTTCCTCCAAAAAAATCCCTTTCCAAATCAATTTTTCCCCCCAAATTCCATTTTTTCCCAAAAATTCCTCTCCAAATCCCATTTTCCCCCCCAAAAAAACCCCAACGATGCCAGCACCACC
>NW_010209097.1:0-19892 GCF_000695765.1 Mesitornis unicolor
GGTGATCCTGCTCTGGCAAGGGGGTTGGACTTTCAAAGTCCCTTCCAACTCCTCAGATTCTGTGACTGTGTGAACTTTAGGCTCTGCCACTTATTAATATGAATTTGCTGTTTCAAAAAATAGGTCATAATCAAATTTTTTTATTTGAGAGCACTAAGTTTAGTTCTCTGTTTCGTAAGGGCTATTACAGCTGCTTATTTTGAAAAAAATAAAATTTTACAATCTACAGTTGACTTCCAATATATTTATTGGCTGCAGTCATAACATTTCTTAGCATTTGTTTTGCCAAACTAAACAGTCAGGCTGGACTGATCTTTGCTTAAGGCTGTACCCATTCCCCTAACAAGTCTACAGATAATTTATGACAGCTCTGCTAGTTTCAACTTCTTTCTTGGACACTGCTCTCCAGAGTTATTTTCAGATAAGTCTGACATGGATCTTGTTCAGTGTCATAGATATTTTCCTAGAAGTACCTCTATTTCTTTATAAAAGCATCACATGTTGTTGTGATATAAGTCACTAGTACATCCAAAGCTCACTACTTGGTAAGGCTGGGGCTAGCAATCCACCTTTCTAATTTTCTCCTGTTTATCTATCTTCATGGTCCCCAATTTCTACAACTAGTTCCTCACTGTTTAATTATTAATAAATTAATCTACTGTTAGCTTCTTTAATGGTGTTTCATGTGGTCCCACATCAATTTCTCTAAGCCTGGAGTGATTACATCTATCCTTTTGTCTAGAAAATCAAGTTAGGCATCTTGTTGCAGGAAAGAGGAAGAAAGTTAGTTATTCTTGAATAAATAAAATTATTTTTTTTTCTTCCATCCATGGTACTACTTTTTCCATTCTGCAGCATTATGATATCTTTATTTTTTAATGTATGTACGTTTTACTTTCATTAGCCTTACTAGCTTTCCTCCAGAATTAATGCTATTTTTTCTTTCGTTAAACTGAAGCTGATTGCTTATACACTTTTATCTGTACTTGAATTATCTATTCCTTCTTACTGCATACCAGTGGCAATTTATGTTTTTTTTTCTTCTCATCTAGCTGGAGAACTTACTGTGAATCTTAAAATGCACTGTGAAAAGGTTTTAAACTTGCTTCATTTATGGAAATTCTTATTTTCTTATTACATTTCTTGACTTCAAATTGTAGTTCTAATGTCCAAGGAATTTCTCCAATTACACACAAACTCCTGCTTAATTCTGAAAATCTATTTTAGATACTTACTTGTGAAATTAGTTCTGAGTGTATTCTGACATATTCTTTTTCTCTTTTTTATAACAAGACTGCTGACAATGTTAGCACCTTTCAGTTGAAAAATTCTCAGGGAGAACTTTTGCAAAGTAATTGATATGTATGTTCTAATTATAAATTATTTTCTGAGACTCTATAAAATATACATTGTAGAGTGGTAATGCAGTGACTTAATACAAAGTACAGAGCAAGTTTATTATGATTACAACTTTATGTTTTAAGTTCATAATGGCGTTTTTTTAAACAAATTCCATGAAGGTTTTATAACACCAAGTGCTAAAAAAAGTCTTTTAAAACGATGTAACAGTTGTAAACTTTTTATTAGTAAAAAATTTATTACTATGTTATTTCAGTAGTAGTTAACTTCCAAAGTTTATTTAAAGAACAAAGTATTAATAACTCAACACATTCCTGAAAGTCTTCCAGAAATACAGGTTTATGGTGAACTTTAAGTGAACGGTGAACTATTGGGAATAGAAAATATGGTTTAAGAAACAAAATATTCTATTAGGACTCTGTCACAAAATATTCTGTTAGGACACTGTCACATAGGGCAAAGAGCTGCTTCATTAAAAATTAAGTAAAAATTAGACCTGTGCTTTGACTATACGAAGTTATGCATGCTTTCAAAACGTGGTTTCAATCTCACACAGTGAACCTTGAGACCATTTTTAATGAAATGAACTTATATGGAATGTTAAAAAAATAATTACATAGGACCGTTTATTCTGTTCATTTCATAAAACAAGGACACTGCTGAAAAAAGTCATGAACCCATATAATTTAAAACTGCATGAGATCATACATACTAGAGCAGCAAAGCTCAACTATTGCCACTCCTGATGTATCATAACTTATCAGAAAAATCATAGAATGGTTTGGGTCGGAAAGGTTCAAAGGTTCTTACCTTTGAAGATCTTCTAGTCCAACCAGCCTGTGATGAACAGGGACATCTTTCACTAGATCATGTTGTTCAAAGACTCATCAAACCTGACCACGAACACTGCCAGTGATGGGGCATCCACAAGTTCTCTGGGCAACCCATTCCAATATCTCATCACTCACATTGTTAAAAAACCCCTCTTCTTTATGTACAATTTAAATCTATCTTCTTTCAGTTTAAAGCTGTTGCCCCTTGCCCTGTCACTATGGGCCCTGTTAAAAATTCTCTCTCCATTTTTCTTATAAGCCCCTTTTAAGTATTGAAAGGTCACAACAAGGTCTTCTCAAATTCTTCTTCAGACTGAGCAACCTCAACATTCTCAGGCTTTCTTCACAGGAGAGGTGTTCCAGTCTCTGAGGATTCTTGTGACCCTGCTCTGAACCCACTCTAACAGGTCCATGTCTCTCTTGTACAGGAGACCCCAGAGCTGGTCACAGTACTCCAGGTGATGCCTCACAAGAGTGGAGCAGAGGGGAAGAATCACCTACCTCAACCTGTTGGCCATGCTTCTTGTGATGCAGCCCAGGATATAATTGCTATGTGGGCTACAATTCCAATTCTGATTGTTTAACTTAACTTATCTTTAAATTGTTTAATTATGAATATATTTTAATTAATATTCGATGAGAAGATTAATTAAAGTATAATATGAATATGAGAGCTGCTTGCTTTCTATAAGCCAATATCACATTATTTACAAAACTGCAAGAAGGAAATGAATAGCTAAGGACATCATAAATCTTACATTGGCCATATCAGCCAGCACATTTTTCATTACTAGTAAAAATGTGAATTTCATGCCACACCCCAGCAACTTTACTAATGAACTATAATTTATTTTTTATTTTTCTTTAATGCTGACTCCTTATCTAAAAATATTTTTACTGTAGATGCAAATGGAATAGGAAGGGACCTTCTCCTTCTCCTGAGGTTCATTTCTCTGGAACAAGAGACATTGATGTGAAATGTGTTTTCAATAGATGGGATATAACTTGTTCTTTTCCAGACTCTCCATAAAGATGTGGAAAAACACTAACACTACGTTACTAGTATACACATCAGACTAGCACATAATCATCTCAATGTCACCTCCTGAGTGTTCAGTCAGGCCCATCACAAACTGCACAAGCATCATTCTACCAGAGAACGGTCTGATGGCCATTGCAATAGATAGTGAGCGACTTATCTCATAGCTAATTTGTCAATTCTTTCTTTATATGACTGTTCAAGGATGGACTTTCCTAGGGAGTTGCAGACTCATTATTAATTACTTTATTGCCAACTTTTTGCTGGCTTCTGTTCACTGAAAAAATATTATTTCAGGAGTATATCCCTTAGAGACTACGTCTTCTGGGAATTTGAATATATAAAGGAATAAGGAAAAAAAGTATGCGAGGAATATGGAAATGAAGTTTAATTTAACAAAAATGTCTGCGAAGTTCATAATCGCTAATAGCACCATCAAATTATCACACAGAAATTTAAGAAGCATGAGCTGCGTGCATGTAACAAAATAATGGAATTTTTTTCAGCTAGATGTAAGTAACCATTTAAGAATGGAGCCATTTTGTAATGCCTTACTCAAAATATGTGTTTCTTCAAACTTTATGTAAACAAATGCTACTAGTGTAAATACTGCATTATTCACTATCATCAATTATTAAATTAAAATGCTGTGGCAGCTAAAACAAAACTTTGCTTTTAGAAGTGGATGAAATTTTAACTACTGAGAAGTTACTGTTTCTCTTATAGTATAAAGTGGTGTTTGTACAAGTTAAAATTCTTAAATACTATCCCTGTCAACTTCCTCTAGTGACCCAGAAAAATATCCAAATGAGGACCTGATTGGAATCTTTCTTAATTTCAAAGAAATTTCTATCTCCTCTATGTTGCATGTTGATAGTTGAATGAGCCTGAAACAGGGACAGGTTGACTGGCAAGAACTTTATATATTTTATCTACTTTAGAGCAGAGCAGACTTATGCACACATTCATGAAAAATATTTTATATCTAAAACAAAACTCCACTTTTCTATGAATGGTTAAAGCCACTGCTTATCTTGAACATTTCATGACCATACGAGACGTGTAAAGTTTTTTTCTCAAGGTTTGAATAACTGGCAACCACACCACAGTGCCTGTTAATTTCAGTTTTATAGAAAGAATAAAATGTATTTCCTCCATTTTCTCGATGTAAAATGTGTGATTTTCCTAAAGTTTAATTTTTACTACTGCATTGCTCTGTGTGCTGTACAAATTCTTTTTTCATATAGCTCTTCAAAAAAGGTAAAATTGTTCTAAATATGTTTTCCTCCTGCTTTGTATGCCAGGGGAAAATGAACATCATCTCTCCCTCAAAGTTATTCCACTCAAGAGTAGGTATAATTTTTGCTTCTCTCTTTAAATCAAATTTTAAATTCATACTAGTATTTTAAAATGCATTTTAACTCATTTATTTTCAGTGTTCCTTAGCTAAGCTCTTTAACAGTGAAGTTGAGGAAGATAAACACTTGACAGACCTTTTCTTATTTTTTTGAAAATGTAATAATTTATATAGATCCCAGGATTCATCTCTGGGGCTCCAAACACAAGAAGGATACGGACCTGCTGGAGTGAGTCCAGAGGAGGCCACAAAGATGATCAAAGGGCTGGAGCATCTCTCCTGTGAAGACAGGGTGAGAGAGTTGGAGCTGTTCAGCCTGGAGAAGAGAAGGCTCCAGGCAGACCTTATAATGGCCTTCCAGTACCTGAAGGGAAAGGACTTTTGACAAGGGCAGGTAGTGATAGGATGAGGGCAAATGGCTTTAAACTGGAAGAGGGTAGATTTAGACTAGATATTAGAAGGAAATTCTTCACTATTATGGTAGTGAGACACTGGCACAGGCTGTCTAGGGAAGTTGTGGATGCCCTCTCCTGGAAGTATTCAAGACTAGGTTGGACAGGAAGGTGTCCCTGCCCATGGCAGGAGTTGGACTGGGTGAGCTTTAAGGTTCCTTCTAACCCAAACCATGCTGTGATTCTGTGATTCTGTGATTCTGTGATTCAAGAACCTTTCCTTTCACGATCACAGTGATTTCTAATTAATAGTCTAGCTGATTCATTCTACTTTCAAAGTTCCTGAATGTATGCTTTCTTATATGTGGAATATCTACACCATTAGATACTTGTTCTGGGTTTAGTTTTTATTTGCATAAAAGTGTGATATATATGATATATTGAAAGGTTTCCTCCTGTTGAAACTGATTAAGATTTCAAACTCTACTTTGGGACTATAGGAAATGGTATGTGCATGTCGATGACTATGACACGGGTAGGTAGCCCTTACAATAGAAAACTGAGATTCTTCTCCCTGCTCTGCGAGTCTTTAACTGGGACAAGATGGTCAGGAGTAACAGGGATCTGGTTGATTTGGCAAGTCTGATAACATAAAGCTTATCTTATTCATCAAGGATGCAGAGGTCTAAGGATTCCCAAACAAAGCATGAATGGAAACTTCCACCACAGTTGCCTAAGCACTAAGCTCTCTATTTTACGTTGTGAGTTTTGTTTTTTTTGACAAGAAGTCCAACCTTTTCAAAACATTTTGGTCTGTTCCAGTCATGAGCTGAAATTTTCTGGTGGAAGAACTGTGAAGTCCGAAAATTCCTGACCAGCTGTTACACTAAATCTGTTTGGACCAGAGCATGGAATATTTTGAATTGTGTCAGGATTTAGATGGCATACCCTTTAAAGCTGCTGCAAGCAAATAAACTCTCTTGCTGACAAGGATAAGATAATTGCTTTCAGAATCACTATTCTCTTTACTCACATACATTTTAGCAATGCTTTCTCTGAAGTGTTAAGTGAATTGGGAAATCAGAATAGGAACTGTGTTCAGAGAATATGTGTCTGGATTCTGCATAAGGTTTGTCCCTGATGCAATGTGTTTATTGTCACATCAGAAATAACTACAGGAAGAATATGATTGACTGAGATAGTTAATTTCAGCAGCATTAGCAATGATCTGTGCCAAATGAAGTAACTAAAGGAGAAAGAGACACTCTCTTTCACTCAAGTTGTGCATGACTAGACTGAGTGTTAGATATATTTCCATAGCCTAAACATAACTGGAGCTGTGCAGTCATGTCATGATAGCTCAATGCACCTTACATTTCAGTTCTTACCCTCAATATACCAATTTCTATTTCTCTAGAAAGTTGGGTTGAAGGTCTGTCCTTTTCATGGATGTCTAACTTTCATTTTTTAATGTACTTAATTCTGCCAATCCTTAGCAAAACAAAGAATAATTTTTACTTTTATATTGCGATAAAAAAACAGAAGCTCTGTTCAGCTTAGTACCTCTTCAGAAGTCTAGTTCAAAGCAGCAAATTGAATTCTGGCCATCCCAATGCTAGGCTGATGGCCTAATCTCTCTTTTTCCGTGATGGTACCTTGTTATTTTTGGATTATTATGTACAGAATTTATTGAACAATGAAGTAAAGTATAGTGGCTGCATTTGGTAAGTTCTTTTCAAAAAATATTTTTTAATTGGCGAATCAAGTACATAACCTTGCAGATTTTTTTTGCTTGAGGTTTAATATACCATTGCTTATTTTTCAGCTGTGATTTTAGCTGATTTCTTAATTTATCCTCCACCAGGAGGGAGGTGAGGAAACTGGGAACAAAGCTGAGCCCGGGAAGAAGGGAGGGGTTAGGCAAAGGTGTTTTGACTTTAAGATCTGGTTGTATCTCCCACTGTTCTACTCTGCTATTGGTAACAAATTAAAATTGGTTTGTTTTTTTTTCTCCTTATGATGAGCATCTTTTGCCTGTGACCTTTTTTGAGTGGTGAGAAGCCCTCCCAGTCCTCATTTTGACTAGCCCCTTTCTGGGGCACAGTGGTGCTCAGTTACACACTGGGCCTAAACCATGACACATACATGAATAAGTCTTGGCAACTACCTCTAGCAAGCTGGCAGAGGTTCAAGGAAACTGGCGGGAAAGAATACAAAAAAGAGAGTATCCTTACCCTGAGAGTAATAATCACTATTATAACTTCATGAACATTAATATTTTACAATAACTACTAAACATGGTAGCTCTACCCTGTTAATTATTTACAAGAATTTCATCCATGTATACATTTTTATACTTCCTCAATTTTATGCTGCACAGAACATCTATGTAGTGTTACCTTCCTACCTATAGTCAATTCTGGCAGTGTTTGGGAGGTTATGAGGCTGAAGTTTTGGTTCAGGATGTACCTTTCTCTGTGCTTGAAGAAGAAAGAACTGGAAAGAGAGGATATTGGATGATTAAGGATAATTTTCAATACCTCTCAAAAAGGCATATTACTTAATATTTTTCTGAAACCTTAATGGTAGTGGACTAGAAATAGTTGTCTTTCCTTGCTGTGGGGTACTTCTTTTTCAGATAAGTATAATGACATCCACTAGCATGATCCAGAACTGGGAAAAAAAGAATCAAAATGTTATCAACACAGTAGTTATGGGAACTATATATATCTGTAAGGGAATAAGTCTCTGAAAAAGACTCAGAAACTCCATTTTGAAAATGGAAGATAAGCCAAGATTGACATGGTGAATTTGTGACTTTAGATATTAATATTTGTGATATTAAGAGGAAAAAAAGAGCCAACAATGAGTGAAAAATTTTCAGTGGCAAAAGGCTATATTTTTAAGTAAACTAATTTAAAGTATATTGATTCAAACACTACTACATTAGCTACAAATTAAAAAAAAAATAGCTACAAAATAATATTAGCCTGAAAATAATATTTCCCTTGTTCTTCCAGTCATATAACTGTCTTCAACCTAGGGACAAAAAAAACCCTTACCAAAGTATGCATTTTAATAACTACTAACTTTTTAATTAAAACTGTGAAGTTATGGCATCATCATATTAAACAAAATTCTTAAGCAAAGGATGTAAATGCATACAAAATGATCAATATAATGAATGATATGCAATCAATAACTTGTGTAAAAATAAAATCAAAAGCAGATTAAATTTTGATAAAAGACTTTATCGGGCACTTAAATCAGACTTGTTAATAGGCAAGTACAATCAATAGTAGGCACGAAATTCAATGCAAGTTTAATACTCCATCACTCTGTAAATAGAGGCAATGTTATATTTGCAATTTCAACTATGAAGTTCTGGTCATTCTTTCTTTTTTTCCTCTCTGAATGCACATGTGTCCACATAGAGAACAATTCTCCCAATTAAGTGAATTTTTCACTAAAGCTTAATGAAAAAAAAATCACATAAACTAGAAAAACCTTTTTTCACACAAGAATAATTGATTCATAATAGTGTCACTTGTAGTTCTGTATTTTAAAAGTTTAAAATGTACTACCAGTAAGATTACGTTAAAGCATCCAGTTTTCTTACTCACCTGCATGGACCAATCTCCCACTTTTGTTGTCTTAGATACACAGGTCCAAAATTGAAATTAAGGTGTTAACAGAGTAAAATTAATATACTAATATGAAGGTTGCAAACTTAGTATAATCCTATTTTAAAGATTCTTGATGTTGCAATACGTTTTCAGATAGTCAAGAAAAGATACCAAACTTACCTTTTTCAGAAAATTAGAAAATGCCCTGCAAGAAGTAGTGACTCTATTTAGCATTGTCTGTGGAATTTATAATCACAAGATTGCATCTGAACATGGTTTTGTTCTTATCAAAGCTTGTTAGAGCTGGTAAGCTGGATTTGAGCTCTTGGAGCATTGAATAAATGGAACTTTTATATGAACTGAGAGAGAGCTATTTTCATTTACAGCTAATACACTTATGAAGGAAAGCTGACATAGCGATGAATTTGGACATCAATACTTGTTCTGTGGCTGCATCATTGCTAATCACAAGAAATGCTGTTTGTTTTAATATTAAATGTGATATCTTTTTTTTCTGCACAAAATACAGAAAGGCAAGGTACAAAACAGACTGAGAAATCATCTTATATATGGTTAACCTGATCAGCATAAAGTCTCTATAATTGACAATTTAAAAGGAAGACCAAAACCAGATCACTCTGTATACTCAAAGAACAGTTTTGTGCTGACAGCTTGTAATATTCGTCATGCTTGCCAAAAATGCAGTGCTAGAGTCACTCCTTGCTGACAATAAGCTCAATCAAATCTTTGTCATCCAAACCAGCTGTGAAATTTCATTTAGAAAGTAAGATCAGTGTTAGGGTTAACCTGGTGCTGAGGTCTCTGAGACTGTAGCATGGCTAAGCCCTAGTAATTACTAATTGCAGCACTAAGCAATGATACATAGTGTGGTGTGAACCCCTTTCTAGAATATGAGTTTAGAGTAGTGAAGTATTTTTCTAAGCATGTTTCAGGAAGTTCTTAGCATGCTGTGACGCTATGAATCAGATGTATATTTGTGTTGCTGTGTTTCAAAGGAAGCCTGTTATAAGCATCTTTCATCTAGATGTTGCCAACCTTGCCTTGCCAGAAGGATAAATGTGCATGTCCTCTCCTTCTGGATTTACTTTATTCTTCTCTATTGCAGTGTTTCAGAAAAAGTCCCTGCTTACCCCTTCACTTGCTCGGCCTTGTGAAGTGCATCTTCTGTAAACTTGTACGGTTGAGCCTTTTTGAAATTTTCTCTAACGATGAATGGTAGTGTAGAAGATAAAGGATAAAGTGTCTTTTAATTGAAGACATAATTTACATGTTGGGGACTTTAGAGAAAAATAACTAGTGACATTGACAGTGGGACAGCATTTCAGAAAAGTAAGGATGGTTTGGAATTATTTTATTACATTTGAACTCTGAGAGCTTTAAAACTCCACTCTATTCCTCCTAGAGCATTTTCCCTAGGGCTGCTTCTCTATCCTATATTTTATAAAATAACAGAGAACTAATTGGACAGTATTTTGATCAAACTTTACTTCTGTAAAAGTCTTTTGAAACTCTAACTTTCAAAATAAAGGTAAATTCTAAAGTAGGTCTTAGGAATTATGGTTGTGGCATTTCTCAAATAACGTAGATACAAAATGTATTCCAGGTTCTTTTTCATTCATTTTAATGAGTGTGATGAAAAGATAATATTTACTGAAATGCACCGCTCAGTCTGAGCAAGGAGTAGTATAGAATGAAATAGCTCCTGTTGCCCCTTAGGACTGCAATGCATTAACGTTTTGTTATCATTACGTGCTTTACTGTTAAGTGTAATGTGCTGCATTTATAATTTAATTCTTAACTGAGCTGATTCAATGACTTTGTGTCTCTCAGATTCTTAAGGAAAAGTTTTTAGAAAAGAAGGAATAAGTAAAGATCAGATGACTCAATTGCCTGAAAACAGTTTTACTACACAATAAGAAGTTCTTGACTAGTATAAATCATCATAACACCAAAGTCAATGGAGCATAGCATTTTACATGAGCAAAGTATTCAGTCCAGTACTTGCATGTTAATTCTTTTAAATGTTTTGAGCTTAGGAGCTCTGGTTCATAATGACAGATTCCAGGTGCAATGATATCACACATTATAATGATTTGCTCTTGACTTGTGTTGTTCTCTTTTCACATTGTCTACGAGTTCCACAGGTTTCAGCATGTGAATTTTCTGTGAAATATCACATTTATTTTAACATTTTATCACTATTTCAAATTGCAGTCCTTGACAATTAATTTTAATCCTGATATTCCCTGATGAATCCACTGAAAACCATGTAAGTCAAAGTTTAACCTGTTCTTTATTGCAGCCCACAGAATAACAAAGAAAAAGTGTAATCTTGTCAAAATAGGGGATGAGAACATAGTCATTTGAAGATATACCTAGATTATTATCAATTATTAATGAGAGGCAGAGCTTTTCATGCTTCTTAAGCAGGAGAAAGATATGAACCTCAGATTTATAGTTCAATAATTCTCTTTCATGAGGGGTAATGTCTGTTTCTGGAATGATAACTTATGAACTAATTATCATACTGTTCGTAGTAAGAACTTGGATATTTTAAGTGTTGATGGCACCTGCAGTCATTTCAGGACCACTAGTTTGGATTCAGGTGCCCACATTTTGCCTCAGATCTGAATGCTGAACCTTATTTTGTCTTCTTTTTTTGGATGGTATTAAAGTAAAAATAACTGCTAATGTTGCCAGGATGCACCTTTTGTGCAAATATTGAATTAAGTCTGCATAGTTTTTGTGCCAAGCGATATAACATACCCATAAACTGCAAGGCTCCAGACTGACCTGAAATGTTTTACTTTCCTAGAAATGTGCTGTGTCCCTTTAAACCAAGTATGTGGGAGCTGAGGGGATAAAGGGCTCTGCAGCAAAATCACAGTGGTGGCCTTAATCTTACATTTCTTGGAGCTGTCAATAAAGGTTAGTGACATCTTTCAACTTAATTTCATGGCATGACCAGTGATGCCATTACATCTCATAGTAATGCTTTAAATTAGGATTCTCAAATAAAGCTCTAATCTTTTGAAGCTGACATTTTCCAGATTGCTAGCCAAGCGGATACTTAGGAGTACGTGTATATAGCTCCTGGGCCACTATTTTTCCCTTTGAAGTATGTTTTAAGGCTACTGTTGATTTCAGTAAAAGTTCAATAAACTGAATATCTCTGCTATTGAAAGGTTAATTAAAATGTAGCAAACCGTGCTTGTATGTTCATCATAGCATGACTCTTGCTGAATCTGTTCTGCTCACTTTTTAACTTCTAGAAATGATACATCTGCACTGCCTGATTGATATTGTTAATACATAGTAAACTTTTTTTTTATACTTTCCATTATGTATTCTTGGAAGAAGATTATTTCATTTTCTACTCTTTTTAGTTGGATTGGTATTCAAACTATATGAACTATTTCTGTTACTATAGCTCACTTTCTGAATATTTTTAAAATATTTTAACTTTTTAGTTTAATAAATAATGTCTATGCTTCTGATTTGATTTGTTGTTGTTGTTTATCAGTAGTTTTGGACTTAAAAGGATTTAGTTTGACAAACACATCTATTATGGTTCTTTTTTTTCTAAATCATGTAATTAGAGATGTGGCAGTGTTAGCAGTTTTTTTCATAGATGATGTAGTAACTCACTTTAACAAAGTATGAACAAAAGATGCAATTATTCACAGTTGAATATGACTAATATTTAAAAACATCATACAGATGAACAAAGGGAATAAAATATTTTTCAGAAAGTTGAAGTTGTACAATAAGTTAACTAACTTTCTGAAAAATATTGTACAACAAGTTCAAAGTACAATTTGAACAACAAGTTGAAGTTGTACAATAAGTTAACTAACTTGTTGTACACTCTGAGGTGAGCAATGATAAAGGAAAATGGGTCACTGCTATAAACAGGCGATGTTGTGAAGCACATTACAATAGAGAAATCACAAAAATGTTGCTTGGAAGAAACCTATGGAGGTCATCCAGTCCAACATACCATTCACGTTGGGTACATTGTTGACACTGGATGAGGTCTGGAGAGGATTTTTCATGCTAAGTCTTGAAAATCTTCAAAGATGGAAATTTTGAAAGCTCTCTCACAACTTCTTCTAGTACTGTCATATCTGTCTTGTGAAGTGAAGATTGTATTTTTCACCTAATGCCCACTCTTCTATGTCCCCAGTTCCTAAAACAGGGATGGCTTGATCCGTCAGGAAAACAGTTTGTTAACAGATTTGTCAAAATAATTGCCTTTTAATCCTCCTCCACTTGTATATAAGCTCTGACTGGAAAGCAATGCATGCAAGTTCACACACCCAGAGCAATTGCTGTCTGAATTTATTATCCTTACTGTGACATGACTTTGTATTCACAGAATCACAGAATATTAGGAGTTGGAAGGGACCTAGAAAGATCATCCAGTCCAACCCCTGTCAGAGCAGGATCACCTAGAGTAGGCCACACAGGAACGCATCCAGGCAGGTTTTGAATGTCTCCAGAGAAGGAGACTTCACAACCTCTCTGGGCAAGCCTGGGCCAGTGCTCCATCACTGTCACAGTGACAAAGCTTTTCCTCATGTTAAGATTCAACATACTATACTCCAGCTTGCACCCATTGCCCCTTCCCATAGGACATCACAGAGAAGAGCCTGGCTCCTTCCTCCTGACACTTACCCTTTACAAATTTATACACATTAATGAGGTCACCCCTCAGTCTTCTCTTCTCCAAGCTAAAGAGATCCAGCTCCCTCAGCCGCCCCTCAGAAGGGAGATGCTCCACTCCCACAAACATCTTTGCAGCTTTGTGCTGGACTCTTTCAAGCAACTCTGTCCTTCTTGAACTGAGGGGCCCAGAACTGAACACAATATTCCCAGTGCGGTCTCAGCAGGGCAAAGTAGAGGGGAAGGAGAACCTCTCTCGACCTACAACCGCAGCCCTACTAACCACACTCCAGGATGCCATTGGCCTTCTTGGCCACAAGGGCACATTGCTGGCTCATGGCCATCCTGCTGTCCACCAACACCCCCAGGTCCTTTTCCGCCTGGCAGCTTTGCAACCACTTGTCCCCACACCTGTAGTGCTAAAAAGGGCTATTGCAACCAAAGTGGAGGACCCGGCACTTGGCCTTGTTGAAGCTCATACAGTTGGCCTCAACCCATGGATTCAGCCTATCCAAGTCCCTCTGCAGAGCCTTCCTACCCTCAGGCAGATCAACACTCCACCCCAACTTGCTGTCATCTGCAGACATGCTGAGGGAGCCCTCAATCCCCTCATCCAGATCATTGATAAAGATATTAAATAGGACTGGCCCCAAAACTGAGCCCTGGGGAACACCACTTGTAGTGTATTGTCTTGGTCTCAAATGCACACATGTATATTATGTATATGACTTGAATTCTCTGTTTCCTTATGAAGTCATCATCAAAGGATGCATACAACTGGAGCTCAATTCAAGTTTTAGCCCTGTTTTACACAGAATCCATGTCACAAATGGCACTGCTAGTCTTGAATTGCCAATTTCTCTACTTACTGTCTTCATAAGTGGCCCTAAGCTTTTCCAAAGGACACATGGCTTGCACTGAGCAGGTGTTAGTTTTTTTAAAAATTTAAGCTTGATCTTATAACAAGGGACTAGGTGTCTGAAGGGAAATTCTGCCTTTACTGAAGGGTTTAAAAAATCCTTTAACTTCAGAAGAATCAGGATTTCTCTGTCACAGCAAATTCACATGAAAATGCAGAAATCATAGGAAATGTGAAAAATGAACAGTACAAACAAACATTGTAATCTATTATGTCATTGCATCTGCAAATTTGCATACTGTAGGTATTAATTTCCAGTCTGTAAGGCTTTTCGTACAGTGCTTTAGAATAGTATATGTATAGCAGTGTGCCAAACCGTCACCCACAGACAGCATGTTAAGAACAGACCACCACCCAAAGCAAAGCTCCGGAGGTGGTGAGGCATTCCTAAAACTGATTCTTTGAAACTCATGTGCTTGCTTCTAACCTGAAAACAGCACTAACTTTAATTCAGCATTCACAACTCAAAACTCTCACAGATTCTTAAGATTTTTCCTTTTACAATATAGTCACTTCTTATTTTTGAAAGATGTAATTCTACCATTTAAAGAATTCTTGAGATGGAAAAAAATATTAAAATATTTCTATAGACCATTCAATCAGGAGCCGGAACCAGAATTTTCCCCTTTCACAACAGTATTTACTCACAAAGCTGCAGGATGATGCTTGTATGTTTTCTGTTAGTAAAGACAAAGAAAATTGTAGTACCTTAGTGAAAAATATAACAGTTTCAACAAGTTTTGAATCTGTTCTTCTTTAAAAATAACTTCAAGCTTTTTGTGGAGATGAATTTTGGTGTCATTTGAGGTATGAGCTGAAATAGGTGTGCTTTAATCGACAAAATACACACTGAGAAAGGTGTGTTTGATGTTTCTTGTGGACATGCCATGACAGATAACATATTCTTATATTTGATATTTAATCATTTATGCTGTTAAAGGTGTAGTTGATATGAAATACTGATAAATTATATTTATACTCTTTTAACTTGAATAAAATACCTGGATTTTTTTATCCATTTCTCATGGCTTGGCCTAGAGAATGAGCAGGTGAATGACGCCATATCTATACTTACCATAAGAGCCTTGGAAAATGTATTTGAACATTATTACATGGGAGCAAATATGTTATGATAGGTTGCTGAAAAGAAAATAAGAAATGGGGAAATAGAGAATACTTAAACAAATTTTTGCTTTTATGTATTTATCATAGGAACTAGACCATGGCAGGAAAATTACACTGTGCAATAATCTTACTGAGTAGCTTTGCACATTAAACAGTATACTTTGCTAGAAAATATCAACTGCTCCTCCTTGCATTCTTGTGTTTCTGTTGTAGTAAACAAATCTGGAGCTTACCTACACTTACATGTCTTTTTTCTTTCTAACTAAAACTATCCCTTAAAAGTTTGATGGCTATTTTCATGAAAAAAAGAAGTAACCTCTAACACCACCTTCCTTCAAATAACAACTAAGCAAGCTAGTTCACTTCTAGAAGCAAGTACTTAAAACTGTGAAGTACCTTTAAAAAGTGCGTAAAATAAGAACTTGACTCTTTCCGATACAGTAGATGAATGCTACAGAGATGAGGGACCTTTTTCACTGTGATCACTGTGCAGCAGTGGGAATTTTTATGAAAAGTACTGTGTTCCTGTAAAACATTTATATAGATATATATTCAAATATTTATCTCTCAGTAGTGAAAGTTTAGGCTAATATTGTGGTTTAACCCTCTCCAGTAGCTCAGCCCCAGACAGTTGCTCGCTTATTCACCTGTGGTAGGATGGGGGAGAGGATTGGAAGGGTAAGAATGAGACAATTCGTGGGTTGAGGTATAGACAGTTTAATAGGTAAAGTAAAAGCCACGCATGCAAGCAAAGCAAAACAAGGAACTCATTTACTACTTCCCATCAGCAGGCAGATGATCAACTTTCTCCAGGAGAGTGGGGCTCCATCATGCACAACAGATACTTAGGAAGGCAAATGCCATCACTCTGAACGTACCCCTCTTTTTTCTTCTTACACAGCTTGATATGCTCGGCACGATGTCATACGGTATGAAGTATCCCTTTGGTCAGTTCAGGTCAGCTGCAACAGCTGTGTCCTCTCCAAACTTCTTTTACAGTCCCAGCTTACTCACTGGTGGGTGTGAGAAGGCTTTTGTGTAAGCACTGCTCAGCCACAAGTAAAATATCCCAGGGCTCTCAATGCCATTTCCAGCACAAATCCAAAATATAGCCTCATACAACTACTATGAAGATAATTTACTCTATCTCAGCCAAAACCTGTACAGCTAGGAAGATACAACCTGTAAAAAGGGACAAAATTATAGTAAAATTGAAAAGCACTGTGTAAAATTTCACACAATAAAACAGCAGGAAAGATGTCCTTAATTTATTTTTTTAATTATTTTTATATCAACCAATTCAGTTATTTATGTGTCTTTCTTTCTATATAATGTGTCTTTTAAGAAAACATATGAATTTGGGGTACAGGTCTAATGGAGTATTGAAATAGGTGTGAATTTCCATGACTTTCTAGTCAAAAGGATTGCTATTTGGATTTTTCTTTTTGCTTTTGATTATATTCTGGGGGCTTCTTAAAGTTTATAAATACTAAAGTACTGAAAAACTACTTTCCTCTTGTTTCTCATCAAGTTTTACAGATAAGAGCACATTACCAGCCCAGTGCTGAAGATATATGTATTGATCTCACACAGGAGGATATTTATGTGGAGGGGGAACTCAGAGTTGAATTTAGTGGAGCAAGGGGATGGAATGTGATCCTTTAAAATGAAATTAGTTCAAGAGTCATAGAAAAATGGCAAGAATAGAAAACATTTCATTGTTTTCCATACTAAATAGTGATACACACTGTTTCTGTGCAGTAATAGTTACACTTGGTATAGGAGAGGACTGGAAGACAAGATTATATGGTTTTGTCACTGGACTGGCTGGATGTGACTAATTGGCAAATCCATTTGATGAATTGCTGCATGACATTCCTAGGATGACTACCATTCATCTGTGTGGGCTTGGCCATTAAGGCAGGCAATCAACAGGATTGAAGGTGATGTTTAGTGTTCCCAGGCCAAATTCAGAGTTTGAAGAAAAGTTGCAGAACATGCTAGGAAAATAATGAAAAATGTACACAGATAGAGGATTTATGTAAACTGCTTTTGTAAAGAAAGGAAAGCAAAGGGAAAACGGAGGGAAAAGAGAGAATAAAAGTCAAAGATTTCACTCAAAGTTCCAGTGTATGGCTGGGCTTTGAGAAAAAGCTAAGAGTAATTAAACAGCTTGAAAATAAATAGAATATATGGATTGATGATGCCATGGCTGGTGGAGGGCAGTGTGTGTTGTAGCACATCTGCAGGTAACTTCTGCAGGATTGCAGCCAGATGCAAGTTGTCTCATTATTCCTGCAAAGCTAGAAGTGCTTAGCCCCGTATCCCTCATCCTCAACCTTCACATCATTTGCTCTGACTTCAGGGTATAAGGAAAGATTTCCTGTCACAAAATTTTGCTGTTAGTTTTTGTGAGTTACTGGTGCACATTTCTGACTCCTAGTCTTATAGATGACTTTACACTATTTCCAGTGGTAGTACCTCGATTTAATATGTCTTCAAATTTTTCTAGTAGCTTCAGCAGAGTTTTCTAATATGTATTTAATTAGCTTCATAACTTCTAAAAATTTATCAATTCATTTTATAACAGTGAAGTTTTGAAGTTTTGTATCCCTTCAAAGCTGAAAAGCAGTGTAAAAACAAATGTGGATCTCAAGAAGGAAAGTGTTGTGTAAGTACAGCTGGTGATTTTACAATGTACAGCTCAGTTCATGACATTACAATACTTCCAGAGCCACTTTTTTGTTTCATAGTTCCTCCATAAAATATTTTATAATGCTCCTAAATATTTGTAACCTTCTGATCTTTGTATTGCCCTAATTTTCTGTAACTACTAGGACTTAATATAACAGATAAGAAAGTTCTGACTCAGCTATACTTGAACATTTCATGCTAAAAGCACAGATCTTGATCATTCAGCTTGTTAATAAAGTGGCAAGTCAAGGCAAGATCTGTCAAAAGGTGAGGAATTGCTTGGATGATCCGTATGTTTTACAAAGACCAACAAAGTCTTTAAAGTAAGTCAACAAACTTTCACATGAAGCAATACAAAATAGTAGCTTTCTTTGTGCAAATAACATGAGGTGAATCTAAAATGTAAAGCAATGACCTTTTTTACCTGCTCAAGGATTTGTGCACAGCATACAGTGTGGTAAATAGAATGCAAAAAGCCCTGCAGAAAATTCTAAAAATTTTCACTTTTGTGTATGAGTGGTAGATGCTTACTGAAAAAACGATATTTCAGATATTTAATAAATCTATTTCAAATACTCAAATGCAACTGCAGATAAAATGAGATCAATGTTTTGTGAAACCTAAGTGGTATTTAAGTTAGAGAAATATATAGCATGGGTACTTAAAACACCAAGATTTTTGTAAACTAGTAATTTACATCAGCAAACTGGTTGCAAACAAAAGTGTGTAAGAGAAATGAGATCTCTGTGTATGGTCCATCCCCAATCCTGACACAAGTTTTCTGACCCATGCTGTTAGCCATGGTTGGTGTGGTGGGTCCATCCCAATTCACACAAAGGTACTCAGAGCAGCTTTCATATACCATAGGTGGAAACTGCTGCCATAAGATTCAGTAATTCATAGTGTATTAGAAATAGTGTTGACAAGAGGATACGAATGTGGAAAGCCTTTTTTTTAATTCCAGCTGAGATAGTTTTTCAATATTCACATCATAAAATCACAACATAATGTCTTATCAAAACTTACTCCATAATAGTTATGTGTAGAAAGTATATAGTTAAATGTCAACTAACTCCCATTTCAGTGACAAAAGAGTTTAAAATAATTTTATGAAATTTCTAAGAAAAGTATAAAAGCATCAAAGCCATTATTTGATGGATTCACATGCATGTGCTTTCTTTAGTTCTGAATCTGCTTTGGGGTAACAGGTAAGTATTTAATTTAGTTTCATTAATTTTGTTTGTTTACCTTTTTCTGTCTTAAGTAAATTTGTCTGTGCTAAGATCGTATATTTACCCCACTGGGATGTGAAACACTGGTTTGGGTGGCCATTTTCTGTTTTACAAATAATATTTTTTTTCTGTAAGAAACCTAATTATAAATACAGTAATTAAATGACTCAAGTTGTGCTTTAAAGAGATTGACTGATGCATCATTACATGACAGCACAAACAGTATATTATTTATAAATAATCAGAAAAGATATCTTTTTTTAATTAGTGACTTTAATATGTCCATAATAATCCACATTATTATTCTGCAAAGTAGTTTTTCAGGAAGTACACTTAAGGTGTATTGGATATTCTGTGACGGGTTTTTGGTTTTGGTTTTGGTTTTGGTACTGGGGGAAGGCTATGGACATAGTCTTGTAAGAAGCTACCTGAAAAGCTCCCCTTCGAATATCAGACCCACCTCTGACCAGAGCCAAGGCAATCAGTGCCCCTACAATTTCAAGTACTTAAGGAGGGTGCAGGGCACGCTCTCTCTCTTTCTTGCACCAGCCCCAACCAGTACGACGCCGGGTGCGGGTGGTGCAGCCCCAGCCCTACCCGGCCCCAGCTTAAGTTTAAGCCCTGCTGCAG
>NW_010209098.1:0-202 GCF_000695765.1 Mesitornis unicolor
TCAAGGGTCAAAGGTCATGAGCCAAAGGTCAGGGATCGGGGTCAAAGATCAAGAGATACAAAGGTCAGGGAAATTGAGGTCCTGTGGGGGTTTGGGGTGATTTGGGGGGGGTCTACAGGTGGATTTCGGGGTATTTTGGGGTCATTTTGGAGCATGTAGGAGGTTTTTGTGGAGGGGGGAGTGGGCTTTTGAGAAGGTCTGG
>NW_010209098.1:446-750 GCF_000695765.1 Mesitornis unicolor
TAGGGGTGACTTGGGGGGGTTTAGGGGTCTTTTGGGAGTGTTTTGAGGAGTTTTGGGTCATTTTGGACTGTTTAGGGAGGCTGTTCAGGTGGTTTGGGGGTGATTTTTAGGGGTGTACAGGGAGATTTTAGGGTATTTTGGAGTGTACAGGAAGGTTTTGGGGTGGTTTTTTGTCGGTTTTGGGGTGTTTTTTGGGGGTTTGGGGGGTTTTAGCGGTGATTTGAGGGGGTTTCTCGGGTATTTTCAGTCGTTTGGGGAGCTGGGGTGTTTTTATTGGTTTTGTGTGGGTAGTTAGGGCCTGGCG
>NW_010209099.1:0-32765 GCF_000695765.1 Mesitornis unicolor
TATATTATAATGTACCTGTAGTGTGCCTTTATCAATATATTAAATACTTTTTGTAGTTTAGCAATTCAGTGCTATTTCCTTTAAGAAAGATTTTGGAAGAAAATGAATTTAAAAGATTAAAAAAACCCCTAACTGATCAATAATTTTTTGTATCTTACAGTACATACATGATACCACTTCTGCCTTCCTACTTAGAAGTTTCATGCTAATTCTATACTACTAAAATTAGAGAGAAAGACACTCCTAAAAGGTGATACTATAATAAGATAAGCATTGATGGAAGTCACTACGCACCATTGTCCCAGGCCAATTCACCCAGGCCAAATCTGTGGCAGTACTTTTTCTGCTGCACGAGTTATGAGACTGAAAGGAGCTCAGGTTTACAGCATTACTTTGGTTCCAACCCCTGCCATGGGCAGGGACACCTCCACCAGCCCAGGCTGCTCCAGGCCCCGTCCAACCTGGCCTTGGGCACTGCCAGGGAGGGGGCACCCACAGCTTCCCTGGGCAACCTGGGCCAGGGCCTCACCACCTCACAGTAAAGAATTTCTTCCTAATATCCAGTCTGAATCTCCCCTCTTCCAGTTGAAAACCATACCCCCTCATTCTATCGCTCCCTGTCCTTGTAAAAAGTCCCTCCCCAGCTTTCCTGTAGGACCTCTTCAGGTCCTGGAAGGCTGCAATAAGGTCCTCCTGGAGCATTCTCTTCTCCAGACTGAACAGCCCCAACTCTCTCAGCCTGTCCCCATAGGAAGGGTGTTCCAGGCCCTGATCATCTTCATGGCCTCCTCTGGACCCGCTCCAACAGCTCCATGTCCTTCTTGTGTTGGAGGGCCCAGAACTGGACATGGTATCCAGGTGGGGTCTGACCAGAGCAGAGCAGAGGGGCAGAATCACGTCACTGGCCCTGCTGGCCACACTTCTTGTGATGCAGCCCAGGATGGGGTTGGTCTTCCGGGCTGCAAGCATTCCTATACACTACATTCCTATGCACTACATTGTGTTAGTTGTAAATATCTCATTCTACCTAGAACAACTGCTTGTTACTGCTGTCTATATAAAACTGTAGTTGCATCATACAAAGACAGACAGAATTAAGACAAATTAGATATAGACAACTGGTCAATTAGAGAAACTGTTATTACAGTTAGACCTGGTAAAACAAAGCTATGAGTATCAAGACCTGTTACTAGCAGTGACACCACCACATTACAGGGCTGTGTGGTTGCCTATGTAGTCCAGTAATGTGCTCGTCAAAGCTGCCAACACTGGCAGCTTCGGCAGAAGGTGTGAAAAGCCTGAACCAGGAAGATGTGAGATAACTCCATTGCCTGTGCAGCAAAGGTATTATCATTTCATGTGTCATTCATGTTACTTCTGAGACATGGCAACCTTTCGTGCTAATATTAGGACCTGTCACATTTCACCGGTACCTCCTTTCCTGAAGTCTTGTGTGACTGCAACTCTTGATAGCACCTAGCATTTAAATGTAATTCTGCTCTGATCACTCTCACTCAGTCACTTGGCTGTGATCAGCTCCTGTATTAATTAGTTCCCTGTGCTGTTCTTGTGTGCTCTAAAATTCTGCTTTAAAAGTGCACCAAAATAACCAAAGCAAAGCTCTGTACATGCTATATATCTATAGATCACATACTATGTGCTTATATGCTATATACCCAGCTCTATCTGGTTTCTGACATGATAGAAATTATAGAAGGTAGCTTCAATAGAAAATAATTCGGCTGATGCCATTTTATTCTTATGCCTGCTTAAAGTCTACAAGGACATTTATATATGAGGAAGCAATCTTACCTTACTTGCTTCAATACAGCCAAAGTATGTCAGGCTTAATCTCTGAAAGTGATGAAAGAAAGAATTCCGTCATTAATGTATCAGATTCTTAGAGAAAAATACTTTGGTAAAGTATTTACTGTATTTAAGTTATAGAAGGTTGTTTGCATTTTTTTTAATATAACTTTTAGTTCCCTTTTCCCAGAAAACTTAAGCAGTTCTTGATTGTTGATACCTCTCTTGAGATTTTTCTGATGTTTCTGTGTTGATCTCAATGTGGAATCTATACTATATGTATAATTTCATTTAAAGATGTTTGGTAATGTTGCCAATTTTCTTCTTTAAGTTCAAATTATACACTCTATATATGCGTATTAATATACTGATAGAAGATGATTAAGATAGAAACTATGATATAACCTAGACTTTTGTGCAGCTAATCAATAAGCAACACAGTTTTAATTCCAGGTAAATGAGTAGAAAACAGCAAACAGACACAAATCCATATCATGGTGACTTGGGACAGGTGTTATCCTATTTCTAATTTGGCTGTATATGTGATTTGAAGTGTGTTAAATTACTATTTAAGTCTACAGCAACTTGAGTTTGCAGTAAGCAAAACGTACACCTAAGTGCAATAGCTATTTTCTTGGCATCAACTCAGCTCTGTTCTCAAAACGAAGTTTAAAACAGAATCCTGTGAACACACAACAACAACTGCTCAAAATAATTGCAGGAAAATGAAAACCATTTTGTCACAGTATGAGAACCTGATGGACAGTTGCTTCGTGAGTGTTCTTTTCATCGAGCTATTGAATTTGGCTTTGAGTCATGCTGATTATTTCTGCATGTTAAAGCAGCTGAGTGAGAAGCAAATCTCTTAAACATATGGCAGCTCTGATTATCATATGAAAGCCAGGCATGCCAAAGATTTGGAGAACACATTGGTCTAAATAGACTTGAAAATGAAAATGAAATACCAGTTTCAAAATCCCTAGTGGAAGGACATACACCTTTCCTGAGGACATGTGCCAAAATTTGGGAATCAGATGAACGTTTTTCGTTTACATTTATTAAAAACAATGGGCTAATCTCTGTCTTTGTAATGCTCATTTGCTAAGCTCTGACAGCTATATCTGCTGAGGGGAGGAAAGGGGAAGGGGAAGAGGAAGGGGAAGGGGAAGGGAGAGGGGAAGGGGAAGGGAAAGGGAAAGGGAAAGGGAAAGGGCAAGGGCAAGGGCAAGGGCAAGGGAAAGGGCAAGGGAAAGGGAAAGGGAGAGAAAGATACAGTTCAAGTTTTCAATTCATAAAGCAAAACACCACTAATTTCTGTCTACAAAAGTACTCTTGCCCATTGGCTGGAGAACAGCCTGTTTATTTGTTTCTACATATTTATTTTGTAATATGCCATAGGCCTGCATTTGTTCCATTGGCAGTTAGCAAGGGATTCTCCATTGACATGCCTATAACTCTAAATCTTAGCGATAAAATACAACTCCTTTCATTATTAGAATGTAAATTATGGGGTAATATGAAGAGCTGATATCCCAGTAGCTAGAAATTACTGCAATGGCACAGAAGTCCTGTATGTTCCAGAACAGGTATTTAAGCCTACCAAATAAGATACCTGGGTGCACATGCATTGGATGTTTTTCCTGGAAGATGAAGATGGAAACAAGTCCAAAGGCATTTTTAGTGAATGAGAAATTGTGCAGGGAACCTGGCTGGACCTAGAACTGTATGAATGAAATAGTGCTTTGAGATGGAGCTACAGGGAAGTATTCAAAAAGAATTGATTTTGAATAAAAAGTAATAGATGTAAAAGCTTCCTCCTGTACCTCTGAATTTTACCAATAACTACTACAAATATTGATCAAGTGTAGGTGGGAAAACTAACCAGTCCAGGCATTGGATTTGTATTTCTTTACATAATTGCATAGTACCATTGATATTTCAAATGCTTGAGATCATACAAAAGGAAGTTTACACAATAATTAAATATTTTTTTGTTGTGGTAGGTAAACACTCAATTCAATCTTTGATCATAATCTTTACACTGGCTGCATCAGTTCAAAAGCATCCTCGAGGTTTCAGTTTTGCTCTTGGCTGCTCTTGAGGTTACTCAAACCAGAGCTGTGACAGATGCTGTGGATGTTTTTATCCCCAAGTTTGTTTCTTGCTGCTGAAGTCTCAGGAAGCGACAGGTAGAGGTGTTGTTATAGACGTAGTCATTTTGGTGTGTCAGAGATTATCCGCTTGTTGTTTAAAGCACACATTCTATAGAGCGGATTTTTGAATGCTTTTAAATGCAGAAAAAAGCAGTGTTGCGCAGACAGCATCATTAACAACATTTTGGAACAGTATGTAACAAAGATCCATCTTACAAGAACAGCAGGAGGATATCAGGTAAGCAGAATGTAATTATCCATTTGGAAGATGGCCAGCACACCGAATTTAGAGGATCTGTCATCCAAATGACACTAACCTGTACTTTTCCTTCACTTGTAAGACAGCTCTGAACCGGTTTTGTGTTTCCTGAGTCACATGAAATTCTTGTCTTTCTTCTTTTTCAAAAAGAACAAAGCAGAGCTTTCTGTAGAAATGTTTCACGTTTCACGTGAAATCCTGATTGTTTGGGCTTGGGTCTCGCATTATTTTCAGCTTAGTGAAATATTTTGTTTTGACATTTTTTCACCTTTTATTAAATTAAAGGAATACCTACATTAAAAGGGAAGTGTTCTCATCATGGCGTGTTGAAATGTTTCTTTTTTAAGATTTTTAAAACTATTGCCAGAAGTGTTCAGCATTTGACGTATACCTGTGAATATTTTTCTACTAAAAGTGTTCCTTTGGAAAACTTCTGATTAATTCCTGTTCATGTAAAATACATATTTACACCGCTTACATTGCCCGACATCATCAGTTACCATCATTTCAAGTGACTGCAGATATTCATCTGGAGTGTCTGTGCCCATGAATTACTGAATCACATTGATTTCAAGAAAACCATTTTTTTTCTATTGTACCACTAATGCTTCCATTTCATTGAAGGTTCATAGAATCCCAGGCTGAAGGGACCACAAGGACCATCCAGTCCAACCTCTCAAGGTTAAAGTATCATTTAAATGAGCTGAGTCAGCCCCTGTCAAGCTGACTCTTCAAACTGACCAGTGATGGGGAATTCACCACTTCCCCTGGAGGTTGTTCCAATTTCTGATGGATAGATTATTTCAATGTCTGATTGATCTCATGGGAAACAAATTTCTTCTGGAGTTCAATGGGAATCTCTCCAGACACAACTTGTGTCCATCGCCCCTCGTCTTTTCCATGGGACTCCTTGTTCAAGGGAGTCTCCATCCTCTTGGTGCCACCCTTTGTGTCCTGGTCCATGGTGATGAGGTCCCCCCTGAGCCTTCTCTTCCCAAGGCTGAGCAGGCCCAGTTTTCTCAGCTCTTCCAGTCCTCTGAGCATCCTCATGGCCCTGCTCTGGACCCTTCCAACCTGTCCACATATTTTTTGGATAGCAGGCACCAAAACTGGACACAGTGCTCAAGGTGTGGTCTGACCAGTGCAGAGTAGAGAGGGATGATGACTTCTTTGTCTCTGCTGGTGATGCCCTTTGTAATGCACCCCAGCTCCTGTTGGTTTCTTTACAATGCAGCCCTGTTCTTCATGTTGAGCTCCTCATCCACCAAGACGCCCAGGTCCCTTTGCACAGTGCTGCTCTCTGTAATATTGAGTGTGGTTCTCAATACTGATCAACATTGGATCAATATTGCCAGCTGGAGCCCAGTCTCAGCTGCGTTCTTGGATGATGTATCAGCACACACCTAAATGAGAGGCCATGAGGGGAGGGCAGACTGTGCCTAACTCTGGGTTTGCAAAGCTGCTGCAGCTTACTAAAGCCTGGGTTTTGGAAACACACAATTCTAGTGGCAAGATCTGTGACGTGCCTCTGTTCTCTGCTGGGGCTGAGGCTGTTAATCATAACTGCTGCTTCTCCTGGTGGCTTTGCTCTCCATTTCCTTCTGCTGGCGAGTCATCCAGCTCCCCTGTGACGAAGAAAACAAGCAAGCATACAAGCAAACAAATAATAAAGATGTCACCTGGATTCATGTCTTCCTTGTTGCTTTTTTGCATAGACATCCTGCTGGAAAGCGCTGGATCTGCTGAACTGTAATGCTGTCGGATTGCCCCTGAGCATGCAGGGACAGTAATGTATATTCTGTCTTTATTTCCTGTCCTTTCTAGGCTTCCTTTGCTTGTAGTCCATTTGGTGAGCTGCAGAGTATTTTTCCAAAATGTGTAGCTTTCTGATTCTGGAAAGATCAAAGACAGAAATGACAATTAATTTTCTATGTCTTTTTGTTCAATATACAAACTTTCCTACTTATGCGTGGTTTAAGTACTAGTTTGAAACTTCTGTGGTCATAAGTTTAAGTCTTATAAAGTGTTTCCAAAAAATGTCGTGCTGGCTAGAATTCAGCAGAAAATAAATATTGCTGTCCTCGCTAATTTGAAACAGTGTGAGTTTTGAACCTTTAGCTGCAGGAGATTTATTGAGATTGCAATTTTCATCACCCTCCCTTCGGTCTATCAAGACAGGCAAAAACTGCATTTTTGAATTATTTCAGTGCCGCAAATTCCATTTCTTTAATTCCTGGTTTATGATACAGCGTAAGACCAAGAACCCTGAGCTAGAGATAAATGCAGCAGTTATCCCTGAGAAGATTTTAAGCTTAAGGTTAAGTGACTGGTTTGATCAATGCTGGCTTTGAGTTTTGATTTCGTAAAAAGCTGTCAGATCCTGGTACACAGCTTTGCTCATTGAATTTTGAGTTACCATTGCGTTAGTAAGATCAATTTCTTTTAAATTGCTGGACGTTCTTTGGGGTGTATTTAAGGAGGATGTGTGCTTTTGTTGTGTACGTGGAGATTTTCTGTACAGTAAATGCCCTGTTTTGTTATCTCACAAATTTTTGCTTCCTATCAACTCTTTCTTTCAAGTATTTACAACGACTTTAACATGTTCTAGGGCAGTAAAACACTACTCCAAGATGTAACGCATAAATTAATGACGTTATTACTTTCTTCCTAGTAATTATCAATATTCATTGTTCAACAGATTTATCACTAAAACCCTTATCACACACTTTTTTCCCCTCTTGAAGAAGTGCTTTACGGTGCTTGTGTGCCATCTATTTATTCAGAAGTCTATAGATAGTTGGTCCTAGGAAAGCAAAGTAGTTTTACATAAAAGTGTGTTACAAAAAGGTCGGTGAAAGGGTTCAGAGAACTTCATTGGAGCATTTTATCACATTAGGCAGATGTTCTGAGACTTTGAAAAGTCCTCACCCAATTTGAAAGGCTTTTTGCAAGTGTATGGGGCAAATTTTAACTACAGAAGGATCTTCCTTTGGTGATACATAGATGAAAGAAGGAGGATGAGAAGCGTAAATATCATATGTGAGTTTGCATCAGCCAGGAAAGGGTCGTTCCATTACTCTAAATTTACCTCTTCAAGAGAAAGAAGTCAATTCACAGGTCAACTTACGAAGTTCTTAAAAGTAAACACAGGTCTGTTTTGTTAGGTCATTTATTTCATGTGACTAATAATGCCAGCTCATTTTCTACAGCATTACAAGTCCAAGGCTTTTTGCCATTGTCTCATAAATGTGGTGGTTGAGGTCTCCTGCTACTCACGTACCAGTGTATAACTTTTCAGGTTATTGTTTGTCATTTTATGCCATAGGATACAATTGTTGACAATTGTTAATTTTGCATGGTGTTATGACAAAAAAACTAAGTCACCTTTAGTAAAAATAAGAGTCAAATAGTTTTCACTGTAGACGCAGGTAATGGAGTCTTCATAAATCTTCACTAGAGCACGACCAAGTGTCATGTAGAGACATAATTTATCCGTCAGGTCTCTGTTCTGTGGTTCATCTTCAGAATGTAAGAAAAACAATGAAAACTTTCTGCCGGGTAATAGCTAAATCACACTTTCCTGTTCATCATGATAAGTTGCCTTCGCAGAGCCAGTTTCAGTAGCTCGGAAGCAGCTTTCCCCAGACACATTTCCTTTGAAGGACCCACTACATGCAAAATAGGAGTCAAGGGACTTCAGTTCGTAACATTACCAACACAGCTTTGCATAGGTTTTTTCTTGACACTGTGCACTGATTTGTAATCTAAAATATGTGTATTATTTCCCAGGTCTTTTATTATATTGCCAATACATCTTTTATACATCCAAATATACGAACTTCTGTAGCACAACACAAACCCTTTTCATCCAGTTAAAATTAATTAAATCAGCAGAATATTTCAGAAAGTACTGAGGCCATATAAAGTTTCAGCTCCAATTATAAGATGTACAGCGAAATCACATGTTATTGAAATGGTCCATAACATCTATATGCTATTTTTTACTTGAAATCTTCCTTTAAACTATTATATTTCCTGAAGATTTGAATATTATTCTTTACATAAGAAAGCTTCTTAAAACCATTCATATCATTGTTTATAAATATTTATAAGCGTGCATCCATATATATTTTAGATGCTTTACTGTCAATGTAGATATCCAACTACAACAGGGAAATGATAAAAAAGTTCGGAAGGATAGTGACAGGAGATCATATATATCTATTAATTTGGGGAAAATGCTGGGTTTGCATCTCTTAATAGAAAGTTTTATAAAAAAATATTAATTTTTTTAAATTACAAGAAGCAACAGCTCTTTCTTAAATGAAAATTAAATAGTCATCGACATTATCTGAAATTTAAACTGTTGCCTAAAGTCTATTTCAATCAATTAAAAGGCTTGGAAACATTGGTGATTTTAGGCTTGATTTCTGCAAGGAAGAACTTTTAAACTGTGAATTTCAGAACTGCATTTTTATTAGAATATTAAGGAAGAAAACTTACTAGACACTTTCTTTAAGAGTCCTACTCAGACATGTGAAGAAAAGGATAACATTAACAGGCCTAATCGAAAAATTTTCACCAAAAGTTAGTTTCGTTGCAAACCCAAGCTTTGGCGCTACAAAGACAAAGTCCTTGACTGAGAATTACTTGCTTAAAACTTTCACAGAATCCCAGCATGTCAGGAGTTGGAAGGGACCTGGAAAGCTCCCCCAGTGCAACCCCTGCCAGAGCAGGATCACCAGAGCAGTCACACAGGAAAAAACCTTCCTTAGAAAAAGCTGCGCTATGTCAACTTTCATGGATGTACCTGGTCTGCAATGTGAAGAAACCTGCATTCAGGTGTTTCTATGGAGACTAACATAAATGAAAATGCCTTCCTGAATCAAGGCTTAAAAGTAGAGGTGGGTTTTCTTCCACTGACATTGAATATCTACAGAGTTGGCCATCTACTTCTGACATAGGATTGCGGATGCTCATTTTAGTAAATGGAAGTCAGTAAAGACAGTGGGGTCTAAATGATGCTGTCATCTGATTTAGGACAAGATGAAGTCCTCTCTCAAATCCATTGATCTCTTCAGATTAAAATGTGAATTAAGATAGCTAAAGGTAACCAGTGTTCTGCAAGTACCAGAGGCTCAGTTCGGTGTCTTGCACTCCACGAACCACAACGTAGGCTTACATACTCGGTTCCCGTTTAAACCCCTAAATTTATGGTTCTTAACTTCACAAGTTATCCTTCTGTATGGGTTTGATTCATTGCCCCCACATAGGTGCATAGTAGTACTTGAGGTGCCCCAGAGCATCCAAATCCAAAAGTCAGCACAAGTGACCAAAGATCGAGGGGAGCCCTGTGTCATTTTGGAACAAGAGCCAGAGGTCAGCAGTGGGTATTTCCAACGGCACTGCACATCCGTGTGTGGGCATGAGTTCCACATGTCTTCATCTGGAGATGAAACGCATCCTTGGACTTAGCCAAACTGAATCCCACAGCACACTTCAGATTTCCTAGGCTGGTATCCTTTAGTAAGGAAATTGGAGAGAACTGCACGAACTGCCACCTCACACAATTCTCCTTTTTTTTTCCACAAGCAAATGATAGACGTGACATTTGCCTGAATGAAAAGTAAAAGCAAATTTTGAAATATCAAAAGCTCTCTTGAAATAGTTTTTCCTTTTTCTGTTCTGTTCTAGCCGGAAGGAGGATTCAGGCACGGCAAGCACAGAAGGTTGCTTTGTGTGAAGGAGATGAAAAACAAGCTCTTTGAGGGAGCACCGGGCTGCCGCTACTATTTATTTTGGTGCTGAAAGTTTCTAAACAGCGAAGCTGCCAACTTTTTCTTCAAGCGTTTCTTTTACACTCAGAAAATTTGTCCTTGTTATTTACTCTGAATTGCAGGTGAAGAAGTTGGATATGGAAACAATGGGTAAGAAATACATTAAAATGTTCCTGAGTTGTGTTCCTTAGCAAACTCTGCACTGCAGTAACTCCTTCAGTCTTTCCTAAAGGGGTATTTCTTCCCGACCTCGGATGACAGAAACCATTATTTCGGGTTTTCAGACAATGTGATCTCACAAACAGTGATTTTTCTTCACCTTTGCACAGAAGCTTCAACTTTGCAATCATACTATAGTGAATTTGAGTATTTGATTTCCTGCGGCTAAAAATAGGGAAATCAATACCAAAACTGAAATCCTATCAAGGACCTTAGGTTTATTTTTCTCTAACTAAATTAGTTAAAATCCAATTAATTATAACTTTATTTATCCTGTAGCTGTTTCTTAAAGGACAACCTTGGGTAAAAAAAGAACCTGTCTTTGCGGGACAGCTACAATCTATTTCATAATTTCAGGTTTCAGGTGATATTACCTAGAAGCCTTGATGGGTATTTTCCTTTCACGGTTCTGTTTTGAATCTTGGCTGCTTTAGGAAAGTGTAGAATAGGAATATTCGCAAACACAGAAAGATTTCTCCAGTGTTCACCAGTTTGGTGGTGATCACAGAAAAGAGAACTGAATGTGAACATTATTAACATGAAGCCTGATTTCGGTCTAATTTAGAGCAGTATTTACCCAAAATAAAATGTCTTCAGCAATGCGACTGAAAACAGTCTTCTACTCTATCTGAAGGTAGATCAGAGCATAGAGCTTTCGATCTGTGATGTTTGATCACTGCAGCATGAATTAAACTTAAATTCCTTTGAAATACTGCATGCTGTTGACCTTTGGAGAGTTAAGATTCAGGGTAAATATGAAAGTTTACCATTTAGATACAACATTCTTTAAACCAACAGCAGAATAAGAGCCAGTACAGTTTGTGTTTAGGTGAAGGTCTGTACTTGGTTTGTAGGTAATATCAATTAGCTGCTAAAATATAATGCACATCTTTATGTGTCTTCACTTTTCACATCTGCTTATGTTGAAGAGCGAAGCAGAGCTGAACAATCACACTTCTGCTGCTTTTGTTCAGTGAGTGACAGAATGACTGAGGCAGCCTTGGCAGCTGATTTCCAGCAGAGATTTGGGACTGCTGTTTTATTCCCTAACCAGCCACTCAGCCATTTTCGTCTCCCTGCAGCTCCCCTCTGTTACCTTCAAGTGCTTGTGCCTCACTTCATTTTCTTTCTTCATGGGGTTTTCTACAAATCATCGCTGTCCCTGTGCTTTGGATAAGTCACCGTAGCCATCACTGCAATAGATCTTCCAGTACCTACAGGAAAGACTGGGTGGGAGTCTTTATCAGGGAGTGTAGATATAGGATGAGGGGTGATGTTCTTAAACTGGAAGAGGGGAGATTCAGACTGGATATTAGGAAGAAATTCTTCACTGTGAGGGTGGTGAGGCCCTGGCCCAGGTTGCCCAGAGAAGCTGTGGGTGCCCCCTCCCTGGCAGTGCCCAAGGCCAAGTTGGACGGGGCTTGGAGCAGCCTGGGCTGGTGGAGGTGTCCCTGCCCATGGCAGGGGGTGGACTGGGAGGGCTTTAGGGTCCTTTCCAACCCAAACCATTCTGTGATTCTATGATCTTAATTTTCCGCCTAGACAGGCTCTTACTTGCACACTGCTTTAACTTTTCTGTGATCTCAAGCATGCCTAAATGCTGAATATGATACAGGGAATGCCGTACTCTTCAAGTGTCAACATTGACAGCATTATGCTTTCACAACTTGAAAAAGCATGGCCGTTTCCTCTCCAAAGGTTATAGATTTTTCACCTTCTGACTTGGAGAAGTCTCTGTGTGCATCATTTAGCAGCACAGAAAGTGTGACACAAGAACAGAATACCTTGGTAGCATTTCATATAGTATCTTGTTGCCAGACCAACAAATGCTATATGAGAAAGGGATAAACCCCCACAATTAACCTAATTATGCCATCTGATCTTGTGAGACAAATATTTTCTAGATCCCAGGTGGAGACTCACTTGGTTTTAGAAAGCTTAAAGTTGATAACCCCTGCCACTTTTGTTACTGCAATGGCCATTGCTGCACATTAACTCAGTGCTGCCTTAACTTCTCTTGGAAAGAAAACTTTAATTACAGTCTCAAACTATACTCTGTGCTAATTATTATCAGGACTCAACACTGCTCAGCTATAAGGCTGGTGCTTAATAATTTCCACAGTTGGAAAGTTTATCTTAATACTTAATCTGAATTCTTGCTGTTACAACAAAAGGTTTTTGTCCCATTCTTTAGGGAGATATAAAAAATATTATTAATTTCTTCTTCTGATGAGCATTACAAACTAGCCCTCACTCTCTTCGTTGCCATTTATATCAAAAACTCTTCACCTTTCCCCATATATTCTGTCTTCTTGATTTCTGACCAGTGTCACTGCTTTCCTACAGAATCTCTCCAGATATCTGACAATATTCTTAATAATATTAATATAGGGATTAATAATAATATAGGGAATAAACAGCCTTTATTCTTTATTAACACCCTTAATAAAGGCTGTTTATTCCCTATATTTCTCTGGCTGATTATGCCTATTAAATGGAAATCCTTCCACACCTCTGTATTGAATGGTTCTCTTGGTTTTTTCGTATTTTTAAAATCAATTTGTCAGGATCATTTACCTTTGAGTCCTGTCACCTACATGCTGATCTTCAGCGAGTTATCCCTCAGGAATCTCCTTGGATGCCTTATCCTGTGTGAGTTATCAAAGGAATTAGGCTGGGCTAGAGGAACATGGCAATGAATTCCCACATACAGCGAGAATCACTGGCTTATTCAGAGCCATTTCAGCTGGTGGAACAGCCCCGATAGCGATGGTGGAATACGGCATTGAACACCGTGTTTTTCCCTTTTCAGTTCTGGTGAATGCTGCTGGGGGTTTTTCAGTGGAATGTCATATTTTCTGTAAAATGAGAGTACTGTATGGGAGCAATTTAAATATTGTTGAATAACTTTTCTACCAAAAGCAGAAATTGAATGAAATTCAAATTAACTTCAGAAGGATCAAAACACTTAATTTTCCTAACTAATACAATATGGTTGGGGATTTTTATCTCTATTTATTTTGGGCTTTGGTTGTTTTTTTTTTGATACACTCACCTGTGAATCAAACAAGTGGAAGCACTTGTTTTGAAGCAGGCTATACCAGTTATCAACAATCAAATAAAATAATGTGAACTAGAGTACCTGACACAGTCAAATGTATGTTTGTATTCTAAAGAGAGACACCCTTCACCTGTGTGGGTGTTCAGAAAATAAGTTGCAGATGCATTTCATTAGTCTTTTTATCTTTTACTGCTCTGTGTAAACAGGTTGTTCAGCCTGATCCATTTAGCAGATACCGAAGTCCCAAAGTAAATAGTCTCAGGTATTCAGGCAAGCCAGAGTGAATTTTAAACTTCGGGATCATGAACTATACAGTCACAAATAATCCTCTGCCTGCCAAAATAACATGAAGGTGCTTTTTTGTCTTAAATGCCTCTTCACTACACTGTTCAATAAAAGCAATTTGTGCTGTCCACAGTGACCTTTCTGTGATATTACATGGTTTGCAGAGGAAGTGTCCTTGATCAATAGGTACTTCTTAGGGATGAGAGCACCTGAACTTTGGATCCTTCTGCTGGAATAGAATTCTAAGAGTGGTAGATGGGGTAAGACTGTGCTGTGGGAACAGAGTTTATTGCAAATTAATTGGTGATTTGTTTAGAAACCTGTCCTTATTACTCTGAGTACATTGTTCATCAGAACAATTTCTGAATAAACAAATTTTAGCCTATGTTTTGGGTCTTGTGTCACTAATGGGACTTGTGATTAATTAACAAAACCGTGCCATCATTATGAGAGAATTATTGACTGGGAAAAGCAAATGAAAGATGCAGGTGTGCAAATATTTCTTCACTCACGTGCATTTCTGTCAAGTTTTGAGATCTTATATTGTAGAAATGGTGCTGTCCAGCTTCATTGCCCTTCTCTGGACACAATCTGGTGCTTCAATGTCCTTGTAGTGAAAAGCCCCAAACTGAACACAGATTACAGAATTATGATTTATAATCTACTCAGTCTCTAGCTATGTTCCTATTATATTCAGCAATGAAAGTAACTCCCTAATCTGATGCAGTTAACAAAATCTAAGAGAAAATTGGTAAGACTGGGCAATGAATGGTTGGCATTTGATGGATTCAGCTGTGGAATTATTACGGATTATTTTAATTGAAAGCTAAATCAATTTTACTCTCTCTTACAAAACTTTGAGAAAGTTCTCTTATAATACTGTGTAAATTGTTCCTTTACATCTGGCTGTAAGAAGAAATCATCGAGAACATCATGGTAAAGAAATTCCTTTACAGAAATAAAAAGAAGGCAGATCTTTACGTGAAAATAAATAAATAAAAAACCACAAAACAAATCCAAAATCAGCAAAACAAACCAATGAAAAACTCAGACTACTGCCACCAAAATATCCCAACGTAAAGAAAGAAAAAATAAAACTAAAAAATATATACTTTGTGTGTAATTGTACTGTCCAAGCTTTATGGTAGAATTGCTAGGAAGATAGAGAGGAAAAAGGATCAGGGGACAAAAAACCAACAAACTACCTAATAAATACTTGAAAAAAAATTATCAAACAAATACTTCATCATTTCCAGGAAAAAAGGTCACTACTCTCATGGTTAAACAGGAAAGATCTGATCTTCAAACCTTCAAAAATCCTATTTTGTTAGAAGTAATCTCTTTTTCTAGATTTTCTTATTCCCTTGGGCAAAATTTCAATTATAATGGAAAAGAACGCACAAGAAGAGAAAGGCAAAATGTGTGGTGTTCATGTTGTCTTCAGCCTTTTTACTTTCTCCCTCATTTAATCTTCAAAGGGAGATGTTTCAAGATGCACTTTACCTTCAGCAGCAAACTGGGTAGCAGAGCATCCAGCATCCAGAGCATCCAGCATCCAGAGCACCCTTTCCACTCACTGGTTCTGTCGGCTCAGCTGACCAGAACCAGCCACTGAAAACACACCAGAAGATCTTATGTGGAGGTTTTTTCAAGCATTTAGCAATTTCAGTCATCATTCTGCGAGCGTTTCAGATAACCATAATATCTCAGAAGACCTCACTGAAGCAAAGCAGAACGGGTGACCCTGTTTGATAATCCGATAACCAGACAATTATTCTGATAAGATTGGAACTCCAGGCCCCTGAGTCAAAATTATTCAGCCTTCATCCTCCACGTTTATCAGCCATTTTTATTCTATTTCATATTTTCAGCTTGATGTCAAATACCAGAGCAATTATTTTCTATATTTTGTTCCTCTTTCAAACACAATTCAGATAACAGCAGAAGTCTAAGCTACTATTTAACAAAGAACTTCAAACAAATATTCACCTGTGTTTCAAATCCAGAGAGGAAATGAAGGTTGGCTCTTGCTGTGTCTGAAGTTGCCCATATATCTTCAATGATTAGTATATACAGAAAACGTTGAGGTAAAATCTTGACTCTTCACATTCAGCAAGGTATTTGACCTTTCGTTTCTCCATTTTCCCATCTGTAAAAGGAAGAAAATGATGCTGCCTCCTTTATTGTGGACTGCTTTCAAATCTACTTAAGAAAACCATAATTGTAAACTCTGGAAAGTAGCTTATATTACAAATTTCAGAGTCAAAAGCAGAAGGCTGGCTGAAGTGATTTCTTACTGATACTTAAGACACGTATCTGTGCTAAAAAATTCCTAGTATGCGAGCACAACAGTGTGCCTTAGGGAACCCTCCTCTTTCACTTCTTAGTGCTACTTTTCCTGTTACAGTAAAGATGCTACCGAATACATCCCTGTTCTCCAAAACCTCTTATTCTTTCTTTTATATATGTCATAATCATCAATTGCACTGTGCATTTAATACATATAGTTACTGTAAACGACTGCAATTTTGAAATACTTCAGCTAACGAAATGTGTTGGTGGTCACATTGTTTACATTTTCACTACGTGGCCTCTCACCTGCTTGGCTTTTCAGAACTTTACATTCCCAAACTTTTTAATTGCCCTAGAATCTCTAACAGGTTTGTAATGGGAAAGGCCCTTGAGGGAAGAAGAGCAGAATTTCAGCCTCCTCAAAACACAGCAATATTAAATTTCACTGCTGTCTTTTGAGAAAGCGCTTGTTTCCAGACTTAAACATTTGATATACACAGATGGTAGTGTACTTGCTTTTCAATGAATCGCAAAACATAAGAATTCCTGGTAGGGACAGTTGCTTAGTTTTCAGTAATTGATTAAAAAAATATAATTATAATTACAATAAAATAAAAAATAAATACTTACTTTGTTTTTCTGGTTCTTTAAGTGGAGGTTGAAATCTATTGACTCAGCCATGTGCAGAGGGCAATGCCGAGAGGTTCCCAAGGGCTATGAATTTAAGAATTAATAAGAATGATAATAATAATTGTTGTTGTTACTGTTGTTATTATTATTATTATTACTATTATTCTTATTACTATTATTATTTTTATTTTATTTTATTTTTTCTCATCTGCAGACTCCTGGTGACAACTCAAGCACATTAATGGCCAAAACAATCATCTCTTTTCTTCCCTTCCCCTCATTCCAATACCCAAGTGCTTCGTGATGAAGAGAGAAAGAGGAAGAGGAGGAACAGGAAGGGCTGTTACTGCTGTCTCCCTTCACGAGAAGCAAAGAGCTTTTGAAACATCAGTGTAAGTACAAAGTTGTATTTCCACATTATGGTAGTGTAAGGAACATTTCAGGGGCTGTCCCAGTAGATGTCAAAGTGCTGCAAATTGCTGATTTGCACAGCTAGTGATATGCCCTCTGTACCAGGCAATGTTAATGGGGAAGGATGCACTTTTATTACTGTCCGCTTCCTCATATCCAGTATTATGTCTTTATGAGAAATACGGTATTTACAGGTCTGTTAGCAGAGGCCAAAACAGTGGGGATGGACAGAGCCGATTTAGATCACTTAAAGCTGAAGGTTGGATAACAGTTTTCTAAGCCAGATGCAATACAATTTACATTATTTTAACTGCATATGCATGTAATTTTAACAAATTCATTTCCACTGAGAGGAGCTACCTGGCAGTGTTGGTAATGGAAATGTCCACAGTTCGGAAGAGATGCAGCCTACACCGCTGGCTTTTCTTGCTGTGCCTCAGCAATTTCTGAGCTGGGAAGGTATCCTGATGTCTTTATTAGTCTGCTTACATCCTCATCAATGAAAAAGGAGGGTGAGACCGTCCACTGAATGCTTGACTGAGCTTGGCAACTGATTCCACATGTGGTTCAGAATTAATTATTTTCAGAAGAGTTTTCATCTCTGCCTGCAGTCATCAAAAAAATCAGACTTTCTTGTTACAGCCCATCAGTAGCCACTCATTGGTGTGTGCTTATACCACAGGGGCTTATGTCGGGCTCCTAGATAAAGCCAAAAGCCATTGTAGAGAATATTAAGACAACAATTTTCCAGTAACATCTTCCATTGTAAGGAAAAGAAAGAAAAAAGATAGAAGAAAAAGAAATAGCTTTTTATATTACAGATGTGGAACTGAGGCAAAAAATCACAACTAAGGCCTGATCCCACAATCACTTATCTCTTGCTCTGGTGCTCTGTCACAAAAGTAGCTCCACAAGACTCAATGAAAATTCTTCAAGGCCAAATAATGCCACAGATGCTTGTGAACTGCTTGAACCTTCAGAAAAGCTGATACGGAGGATTTTTTTGAATGCAATTAGCCGTGTTTGTTCCTTCCCACTACAAACAGAGACCAAAAGAGCTTAAAATTTTTGATGTCAACAGCTTCCTGTACAGCAGGAACCTGTCAATTTGAACAGATGAAAGAATATAAGGAGTAGATATTAAAAAATGGATAGGAAGATATAAGATAAATGATAGGAAAGAAAAAGGAGACAGAAGAAAACGTAAGGAAGCAAGTGTTGAAGAAACAGAAATACGTTCATAAATGTATTCTGCAAATATAATATATACTATATATATGCACATACATATATATATCTACATATATATATATATACATACTATATATATATACACGCACTATACTATATAATACATAAAATATATATTTCTAATAAAATGCTGAATGAGAACACGAAATACAACTACTGCTTGGTTACAGCATGAATGAGTCTGATCTTCACCTACCTTTGTGTTCCTCCAACCCACAGAGAACGTATTGCTTTTCTGGATAGAGCAGTAAGTTTCCCCCTCTAGAGTAAGATGTTATTCTCTGGCTGTTAAAGTTACTCTTGAAGAGCTGCTTACTTTTCAGAAGACAAATCTGCCAGCTTCAGAACATTATCCTGCGAGAAAGGAGTTGTACGCTCCCAATGCACCCTTCTGCCAGGGACTGTTTGCTTCCCTTACAAACAAATCTTCTGCAGGCTTGCCAGGAGATCTTTTCCAGGCAGCGCTGCATTTGCCACTGTAACCAACTGAACAACCCATACAATCAGCAACCTAGACTGGAAAAACAGGAAAGAGTTGGGTTTCTTTCCATTCTTTCATATAATTTTGTTACAAAGAAGAATAAGACAACAAATATTGCATTAAAATTTCAAGAGGTTGCGGGCTTAACTTCTTTTTTCCTTCTTTTTTAAATTTTTTTATTTCTCGAAAGGACCAAACTTAGTTTTCCACTTACATATGGAAATCATTGAAACGTGTCTCTAGCTTTAGTTGTCTTTAAGTGTAGTACGAAGCAGATATTAGCCCTTTCCAGAACATGATAACAGAAATTAAATGTCAGCACAGGCGAGTTATTTATCAGCATTCCAAGACCTGATTTCATACTTACACATTTAGATGCCTTGCTAACCAGTAAGAGTACCACATCCTGGATAGAAAGAGGTCACCTGGATATTTCTTAGAGGTCCACAAGCTTGATTTTGTATCATTATACTTCAGCCTGTGATCATCCTAGGAGGTGCAAAGCAAATGGGAGTTGGAATTTCATTTTACAGTGAATTTTCTAAATCTGCCTCTACTGCAGAAGCAGTTGCAGCAAAATAACCTTAGTGACAACCTGCTGTGCAAACGCTCTTCAGGAAGCCGGATTCTCATTTACACCAAGGCCCTTTTCCCTGGCAGTGGTACTGATTAGGAGCCTTTAAGACATGGTAAATGTAGTTTTAAAGCCACTTTACACAGCCAGAGAAATTCAAGGGGGCTAAGGATAAGTGAAAATTAAGGCCCAAGTATTCGATGACTCTCCTCATTTCTCACAGCATCTGCGACAGAGTAAACAATTGCTTCTTAAATGAAAATACGTCAAAAGCGTGTGGGTTATAAAGCTTAGCACAGTAAAGAAAATCTATAAAGGAATATGAAAGCAAAGCCTATAGAGAAGTTACAGCCATTTATTTTAGACCAGCTGACCCAACTCTAAAACAGGTAGAGGCTTTTTGGTACAGGGGCTTCAACACATCCTTCTCTGATCCAACAGGACTCCGAGCTTAATTTACAACCATTTAGCATCTAATAGCAAATGCCTTCCTTCACTTTGGTAACAAGCGTGTGAAAAATGTATTTGGGCAAAAATAGGAGTGGTAGAACATGACCCTTTCTCAGCTTCTGTTTCTTTCTTCTCATTGTGCTCTCTTGGTCATGCATCTTATGTGTTATGCATCTTTTATGCCATCAGAGCATTTATGTTACCTGAAAGGAAATAGTGTACTTTTAATTTTGATTTAATTTTTTTTTTAATGTTAATATTTCCTATTTCTTTCTAATTGTGTGTGTGTGTGCGTGGTGTGCAGACCTTATTAATCTCACTAGAAGACTGTTAGCCAGTCTTCTAAGTGTGGACAACTGGTCAGATGACAATCACAAAGATCACATCTGCTCTATTCCAACAGCTAGCGAATTATGGGTAAGTACATCTCCTGTTACGTTTTCATTGCACAATAAGACTGTTTGCATTCAAGATTATTTTACACATTTCTGAAACCAGAGAAGTGCAGAAGTACATATTTCGAGATTTTGAAAGGAAAATTTTTGTAAGAAATTTGAGACAATGATAGCACAGTTTGAGAGAATTAACGGTCCTTGAGTTTATCATGAAATAGAACAGAAAAGACCAGAATAGTGCAAAGTAGAACGAGCTAGAGAGAATAAGATTGCGTCAGTTTGTGAAATAAATTATTTTCTTTGCTTCCTTCAAAAGGAAGACCACAGGATGAGAAATTGGTGTAAATCCAGTGCCAGCTGTTTAACTAACTACATGAAAAGCACTAAGGCCTTTACAGTACAGTCATTTATTTATACCAGAACAGGTTTGTTTAGGTCAGTTTGAAGGAAACTGTATTTTTGGTTTGTAGAGGGAGGGACAAAACCACAGCAAAAGGAAGTAACAAACCAAGAGCCTGTTGAGTATATCCAAAGTAATTTATAAATCACAGTGAGGAGAAAAAGAAGTTTGCTCCCATTTGGAGGTGAAAGCCAGTATTGGCTGAGACAAATCTGAACACAAAATGATGAATGAAATATGTTATTGTCTTCCAAAAGGTTTGTCCTGTTAGAAATACCAAATCTTAGACCTCTCTGTGCAACTGAGAAACATAAATATATGAAGTTTAAATAAATTTGAAAAAAAAATCATCTTTGAACTACAGACTGTAATAATGACAGAAATAAAATAGATTTAACAGGAATATTAGAAATGATAATTGACAAGCATTAAAAAAAATGCTTCAATTGCTGTTTGCAGTGATAGCAGCCCAAGCTCCTGTCTTGGAGTAGTTCCACCTTGGCTTTCTTGACCATTAATTTCCTATCTAGATTATTTGGATTATCTCATTGTTAACTATCCCAGCTTCGCAAGTCTTTGTCACCAACATGAGGAGGCACAGGCTGCCCTGAGGAATACAAAATTTCCACTAACAGTCTTGAAATGTTTTCAGAATTCTTTAGCTTTTAAGATGATTATTCTCCTGTATTTATTTTTAAACCAGTTAATGTGAGTTTTATGCTAACATCGCGGGTTTTGTTCAATAACTGTCACCTCACAGAGGAGCATAATGAAAAATATTAATCCTCTTAAATCCTGATGTAATTTTTCTTTCATTGGTACAGGGAGTATTTATTCCCCTCAATATTTGAACCTAACAGCCATGTGTATGTCCCAGCAATTTATGAGTTCATTACTATCTCAGTTAAAATTCAGAAGTTGGGAAACTTACCTGAACTGTATTTACTTGGCCTGCAGACTTCAGCTAATAAAACCTGACACAGCCCCAGGGTGAAGATGTTGTGCAAATTGGAGCAGCTCCAGGCATGGTGACTCCGAAAACCTGCTGTTTTATCATGGTTTCTTCTTGGTCTCTGGAGACGGCCACTTACTGCAGGTTTGTGGGAGAGATTGGAAGCTGCTAATAACAGATTATGTACCCTGGATGCATTATAAGTTTACTGTATCGTTATATTTTGGGTTATTTTAAATGGAAGCTGTATGATTAAAGAACAAAGGAGGGAAGGAATAGCTGAGAGTAGCAGTTGCTAGCTTGTTCAAGCTCTGCAATAACTGAACTCAACCTGAGGAAAATAGATAGGTTCATTAACAGACGACTTTGAAAGTTCAGACTGCTCACGTTACCATCAGATAGACGTTCTCGTACAATTTCCCATTTTATTTCTTCGCTTCTCCTATCTGCTTCAAAAAAATATTATTTTTGCTTAAGAAATGTCTCGTTTGTACTTTATGATCTCAAATTCTGTAAGAGAGACAACAGGCGCCTGTGCTCAGTTGGTATTTGATGCACAAGTTGCGGTACCCGATGGCTAGGAGAGCTGTGAAATTCTACCCTGGATTATTTACAACCATAAAAGCAACGTTAAGGAAGAAAGCAGGGGACAGAGGTGAGAGGAAGTGCAGCAACTCTTATAAATGGGGTGATTAAAATATACAGAATTGGTCGTCTTTTCTTGTTGTCTTGTGCAAATCAGTGCCTGTGATCAGCTAATTTTCAATCTTTTCAGATGCTTAGGTGGTAACATTGATGAAAGCCATCTATGAAAATACATAAACAAGCTACCTAATGCGTTCCTCTTCAGAGCAGGGTTATTAAATATTTCCTGTTTATCTTCTGTAATCAAGCAGGAGATCATAGATAAAATTCCAGTGTTGGAATTATTAGGAGTGTTTGTGGCAATGCAGGAAAGAGCTGCTAATAGCAGCTGTTAGCTAAACCAGAGATAATAGGACATCCAGTTTTGAAAAGAGCTCAAGTTTTAGCTTTATATTTATGAATATTTTTAAAATTCAAAAATGTAAATTAGCACTTCTGAGATCACAGAATCAGAATCCCAGCATGTGAGAAGTAGGAAGGGCCCTGGAAAGCTCCCCCAGTGCAACTCCTGCCAGAGCATGATCACCAGAGCAGTCACACAGGAACACGGCCAGGGCTTTGGGTGTCTCCACACAAGGAGACTCCACAACCTCTCTGGGCAGCCTGGGCCATGCTCCAGAACCCTCACACTCACAAAGTTTGGCCTCATCTTCAGCTTGAACCTCCTGTGCTCCAGCTTGGGACCATTGCCCCTTGTCCTGGCATTGGCCATCCCAGAGCAGAGCCTGGCTCCTTCCTCCTGACACTGCCCTTTCCCAATGGATCCCCAGGAATGAGGGCACCCCTCAGGCTCCTCTGCTCCAAGCTCAAGAGCCCCAGCTCCCTCAGCCGCTCCTCAGCAGGAGATGCTCCACTCCCTCCAGCATCTCTGTGGCCCTGCTGGACTCTGTACAGACTCTGCCTGTACATATGCACAAAGTCCTTCTGTCTGCACTTCTCCTTGTTGAACATCATCGTGATCCTCTTGGCCTGTTCCTCCAATGCCTAATGCTGCTCATGCCTCACAGTGACAACCGGGACAACGTGCTAGTCAGTCCTTATGGGAAGTGAAAGGACGGTGTATGTTAGAATATTAGCACTATAGCCTTATCCATAAAAAATATCTGCACTTTGAAGGCAGCTGTGCTGACCAGGACAGGCAGCATTTTTCATTTAGCATTCAAATGTTAACTACATGACTAAAAGTACCTTTTCTCTTTTTTTTCCCTTTTTATAAATGACCTCTTCTCGTCTAGAGGTCTGTGGAAAATGAAGCGTTACCTGGCTTAATAGGTTTCAATCTCCTGCATTGCCTGCCTGAGTGATATTTTGAAGTCTATTAAAAGGGATTTGAGATTGCACAGCAGGAAGGCAGAAACATGGAGCTCTAAAGGTTTCCTCACAGCTCTGTTTTCTAGATGCTATCATGAGAGATGTGTTACTTGTTATTTCCGTGGCTGGGATGATGTGTTGATATAACGTGTCCCATCTCTGACATGCAAATTACGCGGATTGGTGTGCATTTTCTCTACTTAAACAGTAAAAATAAACAAACAAGGCAGAAAATGAGAAACAAACCATGAAAACAAAGTGGCGAAGAAAACTACTGTGCAGTTTGGCACAAGTGCTTCATCCTGCTAGGTGCTGCCTTCACTGACAGCTAAATCTCTGTTTTCAAAGACCTCCTGCTATTTAGACCGTGAAGGTAGAAGACACACTGCTCCTTTTTTTCTTTGTTTCTCCTCTTATTTTGGTATTAAAATGCTTTTAAAATGATTGAAAGTCAATAACTTAAAGAATATTAGCATAGTTTTAGATGCTAATAGGCAGTAAGTAGGGCATGAAAGGTTGGATTTGGTTGATATTCTTTTCTATGTAGATAGAGTGTACACGTACCTGCTTCATTACAGTTGGCATCAAGATTTGGTGATAAAATGCATCATTTCTAGTCTTGTCTTTATTGAAACATCGATGATGTATTAGGAGAAACAGGCTTTTTTTTCTTGTTGGTTTATCAGAAATACAATTAAAAATATGATGAAGAATGGCTGCCAACGCAGAAAGTAAATGTTTTTACATCTTCACAAATGCTTCTGGGGATGTTCTCTCATAGCATTGCCACTGTCTCAAAAACAACCAAAGAAAGCTTTGTTTCTGAGATCTCTATTCTTTATTCATGGCTTACTGGGCATACACATATTCCCAGGCAGAGCCAGTTGCACAGTTCTAGGAGATACATTAAACTGAGTCGATATCCTGCCATGCATGCTATACTAAATATTTGGGGGAGGATGTGGAAACATTTCCATTTACATGATGAAGTAAGAAAGATTTCCCACAGAGAAAAGGGAACTTAAGTTATAGATATTCTGCACTTGCATGTAAACAAATTAATATGGAAAATAAAGATGCATAAAGCATAGTTGGCAGCTTGATGTTATTGCTTCTGCAAGCTACTATTTAATAGCAAAAATATTTCCTCCTTATTTATTCCCCGTCAACTGATAACAGATTTTAACATTCATTAACACATCACAAAAAGCATTATATAGTATATCACTGGAAAAAAAGACATTGAAACACGGAAATTCATGAGCAGCAAGGTCAATAAAGCTTGGATTTCCAAGTGCTCCCTAGGTTAACTCCATCAAGGAAAAATCTCTTCATTCCCCCCCAGGCTGACAACAGAGCCCACACCTACACTGACAAACAACCCTCACGGAATATTTTAGTTCTTCCAGGACCTCAGGAAACCCTTTTTCACTGTGAGGATGATCAAGCACCAACACTTAGGAACGTGGTCCAGTAGCAGACTTAGGACTGGATCAATGGTTGGACTCAACGATCTTAAAGGTCTTTTCCAACTGAAAGCATTCCACGATTGCCCAGACAAGTTGTGGTATCTCCAGCCTCAGAAATATTCACAAGCCATCTGGACATAGTCCTGGGCACCCGGTTTGGACAGGCATTTGGACAAGAAAACCTCCAGAGGTTTCTTCCAGCCTCAGCCCTTCTATGTTTCTGTGAATGAATGAAAATGAAGTCACAAATCTGATGCTGACAGGTACCAGTCTGTCAGTGGAGACGTGGGCTTTGTCATCAGCCTGGGAGGAAATGTCCAGCACAGAGCCACAGAGATGCTGGAGGGAGTGGAGCATCTCCTGCTGAGGAGCGGCTGAGGGAGCTGGGGCTCTTGAGCTTGGAGCAGAGGAGCCTGAGGGGTGCCCTCATTCCTGGGGATCCATTGGGAAAGGGCAGTGTCAGGAGGAAGGAGCCAGGCTCTGCTCCGGGATGGCCAATGCCAGGACAAGGGGCAATGGTCCCAAGCTGGAGCACAGGAGGTTCTATTTTGAAAAACATTTGAAAAAGTTTACATACCTCATTACCTCTGTTAAATGCTAAGTGGTGATGGAAGCCATTTGACCAGCCATTCGAAGCTATGCTGACCACAGTTCTGCAGTGTCCATTACAAAGAGTAATCCAGTTCTAGAAAACAAAAAGGATAAAACAACACGGAAAGTGTTTTCTGCCATCATAAATCTATGAAAACTTTGAGAGCTGGCATAAGTAGATCAGGAATCACAATATCTGCATTGTAAAGCTAGAAATGCAGTTGCCTGGAGATAGAAGTGAAACCTGAAGTCAGAATAACCATTATGATCATATAATTAAACTGCCCTAAAATTAAATTCTGGAAACCTTTTTAATTATTTTTCATTCTTTATTAATGGAGGATGAAACAGTGGCTCTGGCATTTGTCCTGTGAATGGTAAATTTTGCTCTGTGAACAAGCACTAGGTTTTTCTTTATTGCACTTGGTCAACATTTATGAGAGGAGAGAATGGCACCGAGGCACTGGCAGCCCCAAAGAGCTTCAGAGTGCCGTCACAAAGGGAGGTGACATCATTGCTTAAGGTTGGTGACATGGTTTAAATTAGACCTCAGCATGCAGGAAAGAAACCACAACTTGAAGTTTCCAAATGACAACTGAGATACATGGGGGCCAAATACTTCTTGCTTTCGTGCTGTGTTTAACAGAGCCAAGAAAAACTAACGTTCAACAAAGGCACTTTTCATGCTGTCTTTACTAACTTTGTTTGAGCAAGATTCAGGCTAAAAGGCATTCAGAAATTCTGTAGGTAGCACGTTAAAAGTGCACAATAAATGTAATGGAAGTGGAAATGGGCTATTAATACATTAACACGTGAGGTGGCCTAATATTTTCCAAATACTTATTTGTGCTTTTGTTCTGCTTTTATAGGCTGGGCTAATTCATTCAATTTATTGGGTTCATAAAATTCTAAGCGTGTTTATGCTGAAGTATGGGGCATACATTAAAAACAGCTGAAGTATATTGAAAAGTATGGGACAAGGCCTGGTGTGGCAGCTGCGATGGATCACTGCTGATTTCCTCTGTGGTGGGAACTGGGACAGCTCTGCTAATTGGGAAGTACCCCAATGTGGTTCTGCACCAGCAAACAAACTTATTTTTGCCCTTTGGAGTTTTAAATATTCCCACTGCCTTAAAGACATATTTTAAGTACTCTCAACCGTTACATTATGTATTTCAAACATACTTGAATGCAGTGTCCTTTACACAGTATTATTTTAATCTTTCGGGTGCACTAAATGAGTTACACTTTCATAACAGATCAATTAAATGTGCAGCCAGTACTTAAATAAAAAATGGTTGTGCATTTCTCAAACCCATTCTTTTTATAGCTTACATACATGTATTTGCTCAAGATGAAGTTTATAAGCGTGAAATATGAATGTTATATTGACGCATAAGCAGGGGGGGAAGAAGAATATTAAAACCCTTCGCCTTTCAAATGGCAGCAAACCAACGTGGATGTCATAGTATAAAGCTGCAGCGCAGAATGCTTTTGATCAAAACTCCACTTTCTATATACCCCTTACAAATGTTATAACTCTAATTCTAGATACTTATTTTTTAGTTGCCTCTTTGTTACTCAGTTTAATTAGCTGCTACAGTACTTATGGGTCAGTATTATAAACTGGAAACCAGTAATTGCATCAACCATAAAATAGGGCTTGTTTTCCAAATAATAGCATTATTTTATTTAACTTTATATATGCTTTTATATCTAAACACGTAGGGGCAAACTGAAGAAACCATGAGCTGACTTTACCCCTTGGGTTTTGTTCCTCTTCTTTCTACCCTACCACAGTGTTTCTTAACAAAGAGGTTTATTTTCCTTATTCGATAGTGCCTCTAAAAACCGACTTATGCTTCTACCCGAAGAGGGACCTAATTTATTTTCTAGGTAGATCTTACCTAGCCACAAACAAAACCAATGCAAATACAATTCTTATGAAAGCAAATAATGCAAAGTAAATTCAACGTATTCGAGATATAATCAATCTACTGAGTGGCACTTTCTAAATTATTGTTTTCTTAGCACAACATTTCATTTCTTTTTAAAATTTTTAGACGGGTAACAGGCATTATTGCCTATTACAATTTCTCTCCAGCTGGACAATTAATTACTCTCTTTTCCAGAGTGTATTTAAAACTAGACAACCTCCATTTCCATAGGCGTTATAAGCAGCAAAGTATCAATGACTCTCTAAATATTTGACTTAAAAAAACATTTCCTAGCAGAAATGTATTAGTGTTGTTATAATAAATAGAGGAGAGCTGCTGTTAGTGAGCAAGAACTTAAGGTGGGGTAAATCGAGTTCTGTTAGAAAGAACGGAAGCATGCCCACTTATATGAACTACGAATGCATTACAGTTAGAAATCATGTGTGAAAATACATATTTAAATACAGTAAGTCTTTCAGTAATTCAGTTTAAATTGATTTACACGTTAGTGATGACGAGAGCTACGGTGTCATCTTATAGAGTAACACTCCATCCATGTGGGCTTGTTCAGCCTTTACCTTGACTGCTAACAGCCCGCTGTTTAATAAATCAATGTCTCTGAATCTTATTAATGCATGTGAACAAACAGCCATTTCCATGAGGCTCTGCTTTGAGGGTAACATATTCTTGAATGCTTTCTCTGCTGCTGCAAAGGCTACAGAAATATATTAGAGCAGCTGCTTTCTAGCCTCCCAAATAAAGACTCTTTTTTTTCTTTTCTGAAGCTGAATTAATGATTCTGATAAGACATAAACCCCACTTTACACTAAGCATTCATGTCACTGTCACTTTCCCTCCCTACTCAATCTCTCCAAACAACCTTTCTGTAGTTAACAAACTTTACAAATTAACTTTAAAAATTGGACGTAATCCCGAACGTCACCTTTAACAATTTCTAAAACATGTCCAGTATTCAAGCTAACTTTTGCTTACATGTTGCAAAGCTGATCATATGTGTCAGACTCTCATTTTACCAAAGTTGACGCTATTAAATGAATCTACACCTATTTACGCTAATGTCCCAGCCCAGTGAAACTCTCAAGAGTTATTTTTCTGTCTTTCTATCATTATACAATTTTTATTTTGATGAAAAGTGACAGGATTTATTTCTGGGCATTATTAAGAACAACTGCACTCCGAGAAGGCCAATAACAGTTACCTTATTTTATCCTACTACTTACTGGGCAAGCCAGCAGGGACGTAGGAACCTTGACATTTGCATGAAACATTTTAATCTTCTGCCAGACCTTTCAGCAATGGATCAAGGACAGTATGCGGTCTGTATTAGGCTGCATGGCATTAATGACTAAAGGAGATGCTTTTATTACTCTCAATAAAGGCCATATGTGCAGTAAATCAGAAAACTAATTTTTATGCAACTCTCCGTAAGGCATTGGAATCCTGAATGCTGGCAAGAGGTATTTTTCTCTCCTTCCAATTATATATTCTGATGGTTTGTAATCCATTTCTATATCCCCCTGTTAAATTGTATCCTTGTTCATGCTTTGTTCAGCTTTAGCTGTCCTAGACAGTTAGAATAAAATCAGAAGGAACCAAAAGCAGAGCAACAGGAATCAGTAAGATGATGAAAAATCAGGTTTATGACCAAAAAAAAAGACTAAAAAAGAACTCAAGTTGGACTTGTGTCATTGTGGCAGGTTGACCCTGTCTGAATGCCTGCTGCCCACCAAACTGCCCCATCAAATCCCTTCTCAGCTGGGCACAGGAAAGAAAACAAAAGGCTCGTGGGCCAAGATACGGTCAAGGAGAAAGCACTGACCAATTCCTGTCAAGGGCAAAACAGACTCGACCTGGGGAAGTTAATTTATTAACAATCAAATCAGAGTAAGTTAATAAGAAATAAAAACCAAATCTTAAAACACCTTCCTACCACTCCTCCCTTCTTCACGGGCTCAACTTCACTCCTGATTTCTCTGAGCCCTGTCCCTGCGCAGTGCAAGGGGACTGGGAATGGGGATCGTGGTCAGTTCATCACAAGTTGTTTCTGTCACTCGTCCCTTCTCAAGAGGAGGACTCCTCACACTCTTCCCCTGCTCCAGCGTGGGGTCTCACCCATGACAGACAGTTCTCCACAAACCTCTCCAATATGAGTCCTTCCCACAGGCCGCAGTTCTTCACAAACTGCTCCCGTGTGGGTACCTTCCAGGGGTTCGGGCTCTCTGTGGGGTCACAGCCTCCTTTGGGTGCATCCAGCTGCTCCAGTACGGGTTCCCACATGAGCTGCAGATGGATCTTTGCTCCACTGTGGATCTCTGTGAGCTGCAGAGAGACAACCTTCCTCACCATGGTCTTCACCATGGGCCGCACGGCAATCTCTGCTCCAGCGACTTGAGCATTTCCTCCTCTTCCTTTTTCACTGACCTTGGTGTTTGCAATAATTACCATTGCACAGGTTTTGCTTCCCCATCTTAAATATGTTATCACAGTGGTACTGCCACTGGAGCTGGCTGACATTGGCTCTATTTGACATAGGGGAAGCTTCTGGCATCTTCTCGCAGAAGCCACCCCTGTAGCCCCCCTGTTACTAAAACGTTGCCATGCAAACCTGACACAATAACCTAAACAAATGACTATGGGTATAGCATTGCCTTAGATAAATAACAACCAGGGTTATGGAATTACCTTGTGTAAGCATTTGAAGGGTAGAAATGCAAAAGGCAAAGAAAAATTGCTTGTGCTCTTAAGGCTGATTTTGTTGAAAAATATTCAATTTTATATGAAAAATCACCAAAGTTCTTAGAATTTATATTTTAAATACCATATGGATTCTATTTAATAAAAAATATACTGAATTTAGCGTATCCATTCATAACATCTGACAACCATGAATGGACTTTTATGAGACAGAATCTAAAAATTTATTCTGATAAAACATAGTCTACCATGCTAAGTGGCATATTCTTTTTATAGATTTCCTGTCACCTCTAATTCTTCTTTATATGAAGAAAAAGAACATTGTAAAGAATATCTCTTCAGCAAAAGGATTTTTAAAATTATAGTCCTGTGTGAAAAGTGTTTAATTCATAATTCAAAGATTAACTTTAGGTGAAGAGCTTCCATATTTTGAAATGAAAGTGCACGTTCTGGAGTGTTAAGGTTTGCAGCATGGAGTATAAACATGTGTTTGATTTACCTCAGTAAATTCACACGTATAACAGAAGAAATTTCGCTAGCAGTGGTGTCATTTGGACTGGCAACAGTCATCTGTGAAAAGACATTACCTGACAACAGCCAAAATTCTTACATAAAGATCAACCAGCCAAGATTTCAGTTCTTTAAGAGAAGACTGCAAACAACATTCTACATTCATATTACAGCATCTGCTTAGGTGTGACACGACAGTTGTCCAAGCAACACAAAAGTTCTGCAGAAACTAGAAATTACTGTGGAGAAATACTGTAGAAACACCTAGAATGACAGATGAACATGCACTCACAAACAAGAGTATGCAGAAAAGTATTGCCACTATTACTGTATATGATTACTGTGGGAATTAGCAAGATGCAAATGCAGATTATTGAGGTCCAAAGCCACCGAGCTGTGCTGGTATGTTATAAATACAAATACTAACCCATTGTATTTGCAGAATAACAATGGTGCTGTAACAGTCTCGGCTGTGATGAAGGCTCACTTGTGAAATTTGTGCATTGGCGGTCCTGACAAGGAGAATTTATGATCTGAAATGTACCTTTTTTTTCATACTTATATTCTGTCAAGTTCCCTTGACTTTTCAGAAGGTAGAAGACAAATACGATCAGCAAAAATAAGATTGGATCTCCAGAATTGGAGATGTATTCTCTGTTAAGTCTTCTCCTTCTCTGCCTCCTAGGAAGGCAGGGAAGGAAAGGAAAAAGCATTTACATTCGACTTCTTTTCAACGCCTTGAGTTATCATCATTAGCCAATTTTCACTGTCAGGAGAGATACAGTATGTAGTAATCTCCCAAATGTATCTAATAGAATTAGAGTATGCAATAAGTACCCTCTTTGTTGTAAATATCTACTAATAATAAAACTGGAAAGTGTTACCTTGCATGGGGCGTTGCTGGGGAAACTGACTTAGGAGCACAGTTTGTATCACGGTTGATGACAAGGAAATCAATATAATCAATCAATAAATAAAACTACAGCACCATTAGGTAAACGATTCTGTTTCCCAATCTCAAACACTTTTTAATGTATCCTGTTTATGCATTTCCATGAATGAAATCTTTGGATGTGAGGTGATACGAGACCTCAACCTTATTTCTCTGCTTATAAGATATCTCTTTCTCAATAATTCTTTTTAAAGATCTGCTCAGATTCAAAATGTAATTGAAAACTCGCGAGACACATTGTATAGTAACCTCTGAAAATGTCCTCTTTCTCGTGTGAAAACTAGAAATCAATTTTAAGAATATTTACTGGTTGGTTTTTTTTAGTGAGCCAAATAACATTTCTATTTCCATGCCACTTGTACATCTCTTTCATCCAGACCTGTGCAGAAAAAAACCTGACCAGGAGAGAAAATGAGTCACTGACACCCATGCTAAAAATTAAATTCAGTTCGTGCAAAGACAGCTATGAATAAGAATCCATCATTCTTTTCTCTCTCTGGCTTGGCTTCTGATGTTTTATAACTTGTTGTGAAGAAATGAAATGACTTGAAATATTTCATACATTTGATTATGGATTGAACTGTTTTAGTCCTAGCAATAAACTCTAAGGATCCATCATTCCATTTCAGTTAAGAGAAATATCCAAAAAAAAGATATAATTTTTTATCCAATACTAACAATGGAAATGGATAAGTGCATTTTCTGCTCACCTGAGCTAGTGAAAGCTAAATCTGAAAGAAAATTACAGGGAAAATCTTGCTGCTATTCTGTTGGGTTTTCTGAGACCACGTGCCCATTGAAGTAAAAGACATGCTGTAGGTGAATTGGTGCTGTTAAACTCAGTACACATTGTCCCTAACAGACTAAAACTTAATCAGTTATCAGAGATAACTTCAGATAACTTATTTATCTCCTTTCTTATCATTAGGTAACATACAACAAAGGGTCTCTCGAGGATAGGAAGAGCCAAATGCAATAGTCCAAAATCTCTTCATATTAAATCAAACCTAGACTGAAGAATGATATCAATTATGATCTCAGTCATCAGTGGGCGTTAAGGATGCATACCATGTGGAAGGAACAGAATCACTTTTTGATGAGCATGTGAACTTCGGTTATATAGAGACTAATCAAATACACTGTCTTGTGACTTTCACAGGAGGTTTAGAGAAGTCATTGCTGGGTTGTGTCTTATAGGATCCTAAATCTCACTTCACAGAATCACAGAATCCCAGACCG
>NW_010209100.1:0-315 GCF_000695765.1 Mesitornis unicolor
GGAGAGCTGCGGCCGTGCCGGGCCGGGCCGAACCGAGGGCTCTCTCCGGGCGCGTCCCGAGCGGCGGCAGCGAGGTGGCAGTCCCCGCCGGGAGCCGTTAGGACGAGGGCAGCGCGGAAGACGCGTTTGGAGAGGAGAGCTGCGTCCATCCGGGGTGCCGGCGCCGCAAGCTGTTGCGTGGCGGTCCCCCGGAGATGCTCTCAGTTGTCCTCCAGTCCACTCTCTGCTCCACTCGCCCCGGCGCCGCGGCTCATCACGGCCGGTGCAGGTTGTGTAGGCTGGGGGGGGGGAGAAGGGCTCGCTTTTTTGGGGGGG
>NW_010209100.1:346-20253 GCF_000695765.1 Mesitornis unicolor
GCCTAGCTTCTTGGTGGGGTTGGGTGGGATGGTACCCCAAAAGCCACAGTGAGACTGGTGGGGAAAGGGCACCTTGCCCTAAGTACCCACCCAGCCCTTCAAGTTGAAACTTGGGCTCCTCTCTGCTTACATCTCAAAACACAGCCCTCAAGTGCGTTAGCCGGCAACTTAATGAGTGTTGGGAGCTTTTGATCTTGTTAACTCAATTGAACCAACATTATTGAAAAATAAATCAGTTTAACGCATCAAGATGGATGTCTGTGTCTAGTCTAAAATACAAAGTAGGTACTTTTCAAGAACAATACATGTTAGGTAATACGTTTTAAAACCCAGGTTTGTGTGGTTCAAATTGTATTTTAATGCATGCTATCTGGTTAAAATGAACTTGGGTTTTAATGAGGCTAGGTAACGCAATTTACAGGGATTAGACAGTGTCCAAGCTAAGAGTTGTTAACTCAATTTTAAAAGCACATTTGTCTAGACAAGTGTTTAGCTGAGCTGGGTTCAAGCCATCTGCAACTCTAAGCTCTGGGATCAGACCTTTATATTACAACGCAGCAAGAGGGGCAAGTATGCAGCATCTCAAGGTGGAAATCTATTGTCTGCTATAATCTACTATATGTGCTTATCCTTGTGTCTCTTGTGGCATACTATATATAGCAGTACAGTAACACTGGTAAAATATCTTATGCAGAACCCCTGAATCTACAGACAGTTTGATGAAAAGGCTTTCAGAAGTGTGAATCCTGTTGACCCTGTTAGCATCTTTGAAATAGGAGCTAAAATGGCCCTTTAATGTTGGCTATGTCATATTATGGAAGGAAATTGAGAGAGGGTGGAAACTGAAACATTGCAGAGAGCAATGCAGGGAAAAAGGGGAGAAATAAAAGTTTGGAAGAAACAGACAAGGGGGCTAGGAGAAACGGAGTGAGGACAAAAGCACTTTAAGATGTTTTATTCAGTCAGTGAATATATGACAAAAATGACATTTAAGTCCTTAATAATAGTTGATAGTTTCATCTTTGTTTAAATCTGACATTAATATTGGTGAATATTCGTGTTCTGCATGGAGAGGAAAATGCCATCATCATAAATAAAGCATCCTGGTCCAGGAGCTGAAACCAAGTTTAGCATTTGAGTCCTTTGCATTTTCTGTGCTGCCATTCACGCTGGGCAGCCCTGCTGCCTGGCTGAGACTTGTACCACCACCACTATAATTCAGTCTGCAGCTTGCTTTCAGCAGTTAGGGATATAATTTCTGAGAGCCTCTGAGGAACCTGTAATTAACTATGCTTAACTGATAGATGCTGTCTTACCTAGTGAATTAGCCTAGATACTAGCACCTAGTGAATCTGGGACAGTGTTGCCATTTTTCCCCCTATTTCGAGGTAAACTATGACTTTTATCTCTTGTGGAGGACAAGCCTCTGCAGCGTGTTCAGCTTTCCTTGACAGAAGCACAGGCAACCTACAATTTCTGACAAGCATCTGGCTTTCCAGCTGCTTGGTACTGATCTACAAGAATATGTCAGGATCTTTTAAATCAACGGAAGTTTTTCCTAAATTAGACATCAGTGTGGTGCCACTGAAAGAAACCTAGGCCTTGTCTTCTGAAAATCGTACAACCTCAGTTCGCAGAGATGCTACACAGACTTTCTCCACCAGAGGAAGGACGAGCTTGAAGCTGTGCACAGAACCAAAAACCACACGCTTCAGTTTGTGTTATTCTTCCCTCGGTGGTCTTCAGTTGACAGAAATATTTTTGTTAAAGTCCTGAGAGAACCCTCAGCCAGATCTCTTCTGTTTCCAATGGCACTGATATTGAAAATTCATTGAATTCAGGAATGTGGAATCACTGCTGCAGCTTTGATCACGCTCGTAAGCTGGTAGTTCTTCTTTTTCTTCTCTGTATTTCCACCACCCATCGCAGGAAACCAGTAAAGCAGAAACACACAATTAGCAAACCACAGAGATAGCAGCTATTCTAATGATGACGTTTTGCTTCCTTGTAGGGGCAGGCTTTCAGCTCTGTTTTTATGTTTAAGTCTTGCAATTTGTGGCATAAGAAAATTAACGTGAAAAAATGCTAGATAATATAGCTGTTTGGGGCCTTCTTCCACAAGTCTCTACAGAGCTAAATCTTGTTTGCACTTAATGGGGCATCCACATTATAAAAAGCCAGGCACTTTATTTACAGCATCCTTTCTCACAACAATTCCTCAAAGATACACCCTAACTAAAAACCTACTCACAGTTACTTTATGACCCCAGCATCTCCTTGCCTGGCTGTAAGAATTCACTACAAATCCTGACCCCTGCCGCTGCCACTGAGTCATGCTGAACCACTCTGCAAAGGTAAGGATTATCAAGTGCAGGAAAAATATTTGCCAAGATATCACTTGCAAGTTGGACAACAGGAAACATTTGCCTCCGCACATCGTGTGAGCCAGCGAGCCTCATCATTTAAATGTTTCCCACCGAGGTATGTGTTGGGTGTGTTATTTCTGAAGAAGGGGAGACAGCAGGGTTGGCAGTTAGTTCATTATTGTGTAAAATAACATATTGTTTGAGGCTATTAGCGGTGCGGTCGTGGGGCTGGAGTGCAGGGTGCGCCAGCAGCCTCCTTGCTGCAGATGGAGCAGCCACGGTTGCCCTATTCATTACTTGCAGGGTAAGATGAGACGACACAAAATAAATCCTCGATGCGTGGTGCAGATGGTGGCTCAGGGTGTAATGCAGAGCTGTGCATTTTCCAGCTCTCAGGGCATTTGCTGTTGATTTTACAGAGTGATTTTATGCGGTCTGAGCTCTCTCTAAACGCCAATGTTTGTGCCCCCACCCCCAACATTTCCCCTTAGGGGCTCCTGAAAGACAACGTACTTAAGTTGTATTCCTGGGCCAAGTGTTTGAATTTCAGGAACCTTAGGAGCACATAAACAAGCAGTGTGTGTTTGTGGAAGAGGTATTTAATGCCGTTGGTTGGTTTTTGGAGCATTACGTGGGCCGAGTAAGCCCTGGCCTCAAGCAGTTTGCCTGGGGAGAGCGGGAAGGCTCTCTGGGAGCTCAAAACAGCGTAACTCCTCCGGGGAGAGCGCAGTCTTGCCAGACCTTCTGCTGCCAGTACAAAATAGATCTTCATAAATCTCCCCGGCTGGAAGACTGCTCACCTTGAAAAGATCTCTCTGCTGCAGCGTCTGGGACCTGAGTGCTAGGAGCTGTGTTGCTTGTTAACACAGCAATCCTTTCATGACCCTCCGGTGATGAAGATGGATGTAAAGCCATGAAACACACCCCTCCTCTCCCCCCCCCCAATCTCACTTTCACTTGTCCTCTAGTAATACTCAATCCAAGATGACTGTTATCCAAAGAGAAAGCCAGGCTCTGCTAACACAAATGGTGCTGTATCCTTAGGGACGTGACCTTTAAGCTCTATTAGCAAAATGCATTAGTGACAAAAATTAAACTTCAGCAACAACAGGAGAATAGTACCCGTGTAATCTAGATCTACATCATAACTTGTCTCCACGCCCCAAAAAGCTCTCAGAGCTGACGCATCATGTATTTTCTTACTGGTGTTATTAAATCCCACTTTTTATTAACCTGTGGAAATTTCCCCTGCTGATACTCTGTGCATCGCTGCTGATAAATGGAGGGTGCAGAGGCTCAGATGTTGCCTCTCCAGCCTGGCTGCTGTTGCCAGACCCCGCTCTATGGGATAGGAAGGGATAAATTAGTGCCCACACATGCACCATTCCAAAGGTGTGGTGGGAAAAAAGCTGGTTTCCTAGTGCCTTATGGCCAGCTGCTGGTTAGAGGTGACCCACTGAACCGCCTGTGGTTGTACCTCTCTAGTACCCTCTTGGCATCACTTTATTTCATGTACTAACACGTGGTGGTGTCACTTGTTTTCTGGCTTATTCTTACTTGATGTCACCACATCAGGGGTGAAATGGCTGCAGGTGGAGCACAGCATCTGTAACGTTGATGCTTGTAGTTCCCGTCCCTGTTAGGCAGCTTCCTCATGGTACAGCCACTCACTCACATCCCCCGCTTGAGTGGGACAGAAGAATAAAATAGGAAGACAGAAAGCAAGAAAACTCATGGGTTGATAGTTTTATAAGCAGAGGAGAAGTGGAAGAAGAAATAAAATAATAAAGTGATGCAAAGGCAATCACTTACCACCTCCCACAGCTAGACTGATGTCCAGCCTGTTCCTGAGGAAAAGACAGCTAACTCCTCCTAAAATTCCCTCTTTTCCCTTTAATTGCTGAGCATGATGTTGTATGGCATGGAGGTATTCTCTTTGGTTAGTTTGGGTCATCTCTCTGGTTGTGTCCCCTATCAACCTCTTGTGCACCCCCAATCTATTCACTGGTTGGACAGCATGAGAAACATAGGAGGCCTTGCTGCTGTACAAACACCACTCAGCAGTAGCAAAAACATTAGCATGTTATCAGCATTGTTTTGGCCACAAATATAAAAAGCACCACCATACAGGCTGCCGTAAAGAGAATTAACTCCATTCCAGCCAGACCTGGTACACATGGATGGAGGGAAATCATGCTGGGGATACAGAGTGGAGAGAAAAAAAAATCATGGGTGACAACGCATCAGAAACCTATATACTTCAAACTACCAAAGTAATGTAAGTATTGATTACAAACCTGAAGCTTTTACAATATGTTCTGCTGTATAAATTGTGTAGTCTCAGAGATTCTGCTGGGCAAGTATACGTACATTAGATTTGCAGGAATTTATGAGCTGAGATGCTTTCCAGTTTAAGATCACCTGGCTACCTAGCAACATAGCATTGATGCTAAATGTTGTTCCTGTGAAATAAGCAGAAAAACCTTCTAACGAGCTCATTTTCTTATGCCATCTTGATAAAAGTCTAGTAAAAGGGAAAATGGGATTTAAAATATAATGGCCTCAACCATTGTGATACCAGATCCCAATGTTCTGAAGTCACTGAAATGTTCCACAAATACTTTCACGATGAAAATTAAGCAGAATGAAACAGCAGGAGGGTTGAGGCTGATCCATTTAGATGCACTCAAAAAGCATGTGTGAATCATGTTATTTTACTGTAAATATTGAATGAAGGGTGTTTACTGTAACATCATGACTTTTCCTTGCGGCAAAATCCTTGGCTATCAGCAGAACTGTAGCACTGCTTTTACAGCTTGAAGGTCTGTGCCTGTATGCATGCAAAGCTCAACTGACTCAGACTGGGAAAATGCAATACTTAACATACACACCAGAGGAAATTTCTTGTGGACAAGAGCCCTTTTGTAGGTAACCCATGATTTTGAAAACACAGAGGGACACAAACCCAGTTGATTCTGCGTGTGAATATGCAAGTGCTACATGTAAAACTATAAACCCAGACGCTGATAGCTCATGAAAGCAAAGTTAAAAGATTAACCCTACTTTATTTCTAAGACCTCTCCAACTTTTTGTTGGTTTGGTTTTGGACTTCTTCCCTATTTCTCATCTAGTTGACTCATTTGCAACAACTGTCATTTAGACTAGATATATTAGAGAAGCAGTGTATTGGATGGACTCCATTTATTCAGCTCTGTTTCTTTTTGGACTGCTCTAATCTGTAGGACAGAGTATATTTGGAAGGTTACCTCCCCCTGGAAAGAGAAACTGTCTCCCAAAAATCATACAAAACGTTTGTAAGGGTTATACATTACAGGCTGCTTTGTCAAAATGGAGATCTGATCTCTTAACATTAAAGCCTAGATGGACTTCAGACATTTATTCAAACATCATTTGCTCTTTCCACACAGCTCTATCCCAAAATCAGCTCCTAAAGCAGTTAAAACCCGTTCAGCCTACATGCCATTCTCTGCTGAGGGAAGGTTTTGGAAACTGTGTCTTACAGTTTTATTTGGTTCCTATCACTGTGGTAACAAAGCAGTGCACAAAATTAAGTAAGTGCCACAAAATCACAACTGAGTACTCTCTGTCACTACCAGCTTGCAGTATATTTGGTTTTCATAGAGTCAGCACAAGCCAGTGCTCCGGATCTCTCAGTCCAGGTCTTTCTTACACTGCAGTAGCAGTATAGGCTCTGGTTGCTGTGTAGGGGCCTTATATAGTGATAAGGGGCGTTATATAAGTGAGATCCATCCAGATAATGCAGATATGGTCTCTATCACAAAAGTGTTGCAGTCAAAATTGATAATAGAGGCCTATCACAGTAGCTGCAATAGCTGAAGAACAGTAATACCTATCCTCTGACAATGAGTCAGAAGCACACGGCACAGCAAATTGGCCACTCTGGAGTCTATTTCCCATGAAAGACGAGGTTTTGAGGAAGATCAAAGAGAGGCTTTGTGTTTGTTTAAAGCCTTGCTTCCCAGAGTTCGGGAGAAAGCATGAAGACATTCTGTGGAAAATTTGACTGAAGAGGAGCTGGTGACACTAATTAGAGGCAGGGGTTGGTGCCACGGCAGAATTTAAGAAGTGCATGGACTTACGTAATTAGGAGTTTTAAAAGGAAAGAAGAGGCGGGGGTGTTTAATGCAGCAGAAGATAGAGAGGCAGGAGAAACAAACAAAGCAGGAAAGAAATACTCAGGATGATAAGCCGGAAAGATGACCTATAAAACAGGTTTTGGAAGCAGGATAAAGAACCTTTGTTGAAACTGAAGACTAGGAGCTTGTAGCAGCCAACCTGTGAGATGAAGAGGGTTTTAGCTGCATGGAGGAAGAGGGAAAGCCACACTGGACAAGAAGGAGCTGCCGGATTTAAAGAGCCCAGACCTGAGTGAAAATAAGAAGTGACAATTCCCTCAGTATTTTTTTAAATAATGCATGGAGTAAATGCTAAAAGGTGAGATATCCTGCAAAATTAGGAGGAGAAAAGCCCAGGTTATTGTATTAAATTTGTGACAGATTCCAGGGATGCAAACTAATTATGGCACTTGTGACAGTCTTGTCAGGACAGTGCTGTGAAAACTCAAGGTGGCTGACCTATAAGCCAGGTGACAACACAAGTTATTTTAATGAAGTATCTTTCATACAAACTAGCAAGAAACAAGTCATAGCAGAGAGCATCTGCACTAGATTTAATGACATCTTAGTTCATTACATTTCTGGTAGCCTGTGCTATCCAGAGTAGAGTTCATCCATTGCCTCAGCACTGGCTGACCAGTACTGCACAGCAGCAGTTCCACACCAGGGTCCCACTGGCTCTTGGAAGAGCCTCTTAAAACATACATTTCTTCATAGATGATAAAAGGATAGGATCGTGAACAAATACTGTGGAGATGTGCTGAGTGGAGGGAGTGCTCTCAAAGGCCTGAAAAGTCTGCTCAAAACATACATTTTTGAGGTACCAGAGCTGGAGGGCAGGAGTTAAGTCAGAGAGAGGTGGGTGAGAAGATGACATGAAGAGGAAGGCAGTGGACTGGAACCGTGAGGCTGGACACACAAGAGCAGTTAACAGAGATGCAGGTCAAGATCTGAGCAGGAGGAAGTCAGTCTAGCACAGAGAGGAGGACCTACGAGTCATCCCTGTCAAGCTGCTGGCCACAGTGCATGGTGGCTTCAGAATTTAATGATACTGAGAGGTCTTAGTACCTCACTAACCTATCAGATTCATTATTGTTGTTGGTCTATATGTAAACATGGATTATTACAAGATATATCTGCTTGCATCAGTAATGAATTGATCCCAAAACATATGCAGTATTGCAACTAACTGTATTCTAAGTTTGTAACTTTTGATTATTTATTGTACTGAGAATGTAAAGATCAAATTTAAAAACCAAAGATTTCAAGCCTAGTATGCATTCATGTCAGCTAACCTCAAGCTTGAAATTAAGTACCTAAGCTCTTTATCTAATTGAAGAAAATAAGTAGATGATTTAGGACTAATTCCTACTTTTATTTCTGAGTTTATATAAGAAAAATTCACCAGTCATAAGGTACTCTAGTAGGACTTCATTTACATGTATAGAATTTTCCAGAATGCGTATTTGTATTTATGTTTCTCCTTTATAATGAGACACCTATAAAATGTGATAAAATGGACAGGACTTTCAGTGTGATACAGTATAATACAGTAAGAGTTTAGAAAGTAATCCCACATTACTTGCTAAAGTATTTACAATATTTCTGAAATTCCACTTGCAGTTACAATCATCCAGAGTCGGTGTGTCTCTAAGATTTATAAAAGGCAATACATAATATAAATAAGTGCATATACCCAGGAAAAAAGGTCCCTGAGGAGCAATTCCCAAGACAAATTGCCTGCAAGGTAATTTTTTCTGGTGAAAGCTTCGCTTGACAGAGACCCTACTAAGAAAAATGTCTTTCAGAACAAAAAGTTTGTGGGTTATACAGTCCTAAGAAAAGCCCCTGGTAATTCCAGCTTCCTGAGTTCACAAAACAAGGTGCTCATAATTGCATGTCGTGCTCCAAGCATCCCAAAGGAGGTGACACTAAGCCCTCATTCTTCCACCCCAATTAAATGAAACAAAATCTCTATTGCCTTAGACCCACCTTTTCACCTAGCTCCCCCAGTTCATAGACAGCTACTTTGCCATAGAAGAACCTTATTATCATATGAAAATTTAACACTCTATTTCTCAATTGCTAGTGAGAACAAAAAGAGGAAACACAGAAAGCCAGTAAATCAGAATAACCCATCTACCCACAAAAAGCTCCTTGGTACTGGAGCAACAGCAGAGAAAAAAAGACTGTTAAGTGCAAGAGAAGGGAGTATATTCTGGACATTCTTCAGCATAAAACAGATGAGGAGATGAAGGACATGGTCCTTCAAGGAATAGAAAGATGTCCTCAGCTGCAGTCAGCTGCATCAGAGTGAAGAAAATAACTCCTCAGTAGTGTTATGTACCTCTCACATAACTTCTTGCTGATTATTTACTGCATGACAGAGATACTCCCGGAGCTGGCTCTCTCTAGATTGATCATTCTGGACCCTCAAACCAGCAGTATTGTAGTGCCCAACCATCACTACAAGCCAGACCCTTCTCCAGCATGCTCCAAGGCACAGCAACCATTCAGACCTCCTGCTACCCGCAGAAGATTAATCAGATCCAGATATTGCACAGACGTGGACATTTTCTCTCATTTAACCAAGTTCCATTTCAGGGGATGGTGTTTAAATGTGCTTTTTTATTGTTTACAGGCTGATTCCACAGGATCACTCTATTTTGGTTTTCACCTTTTACACTGAGCATTAGAAGTTGGCCTCAGAAGGTGATAGCCAGTGACCTAGCCCTGCTTTCTGTTGTACAGTGTTGTCCAAAGATAATCTATCTTTTCTAACACAGAATTCAGCTGTTGTGATTCACGGTCTGTGTTTGATGTCCACAAGAACATTGGTGCCAGTAATGACAAACAGCTCAAGCTGTATCCAGCCTTCTGTCCAGCTGGGCAGCTTTCATACTGACAAAATGAGCAGTTTTGTGTCATAGACCTTTCCAGAATAACTTGAAGACTTGCTTTACTGTGTTCAATATGAATTTAAAAGATACCAAATACTTTGTTTCTTGCTGCAAGTCCTAATTCCCAAGTTATGCTCCTTGATGCTTCAGTGTGCTCTTTCACTGAGTATATTTTTGTCTGTCTTAATTTGGCTGAAGTCATGTATCTGTATTTTAGAATAAGAGTTCATCAGACAATGCAACTAGGAGACAAAAGGAAAAACTAAAATCTTTTTAGTCTATTTGGTGTACTGAAAATAATGTCAGGAAGGAAATTTGTAATGAAAGACACTGGTTTATGGCTCCTTTTTTTGCCTTGCATCCTAACCTAATTATGTACTCCTTCAAATGACAGTTTGCCTCCAATACTCTTTTAAGAAAAATAATAACCAATGCAATGATTAAAGCCAACATTCCTGCATATCCAAGTCTGTCACAGGACTGTCTGCCCACCAGATTTGGTGGTGTCTAGCCTGAGGACATTAAATAGCTTCCTGACTCATATATATATTTTCAGAGTTTATATAGTCATATTTTCCAAAGTTAATTTTATTTTTTTTTAAAATCTTTCCTTGTTATTTATAATTGAACGGGCACCATGGTTTTCTTCAGATGGCCCAGCTACCCTGGCCCTGAGGCCTAGCCACATACAGGTACCTGCAGCTAGCCCCTGCCTGACTGCAGGCTCCAGGCCTTCCCCTGTGAACCAGCACCAAGCCTGGGTGGTAGCTTTGTGGGCCAGTTCAGGGAACTGATTCTGCTGAAAATTAATACACACTCCACCCCCCAGGGTGATTAATTTTCTGCTAGATGAAGGTTCTGCACCAGCATAACCACATGGCCTTCCCATCGTCTGCTGCTGGCATAGGGCTGAGAGAGGAATGCCCAGCCCAGGGCATGCTTGTTACTAATGGGCATGCTAATACTTGGAATAGTTTAAGGCAAAACAATATAAAAAGTGGCAAAGGGAGCACAGTGTCTCAAGGTTGATAGATGGTAGACCTTACCCTGAAATGCAGGCAAGCAAAAGGAGACAAAGGGTTTCACTTATTTACCTTCCCTTCCCTCCAAGATAGTTTCTAAACTCTTGATTTATTCTGAGGGAGAGGAATCTAGCATTTAATTTGCCAAATCCAGAAATATATGTCCAAAAGCATTACTAAATTCATGTATTCTTCCAAATGAAAGCAAAGAGATTTCTATCTTCCTTGATCTAAATCTGATTTATAATATACTTTAATAAAGGATCTAGAGGCATTCTAAATGTCATGCAAACACGAAAATAAGCAAGAGCCTAAATTCTTGTAATTCTTTGTGTCCTTTTTAATTCCAGTCTGAGAACCAGACTGATAACATACTGCATAGATAACATTTTTTAAATTTATTCATTATATTCTGATAGTTTTTCATATAAGTAATTGCATTAATCAACTGGTCATAGTCCTTTGAAGTTGAATTTAGAAAGTACCATGTTATCTCCATGTAATAAACCTCGTGTATCTATCCTCCCTCCTCTGCTATCATGTCTAGTGACTACTACTAAAAGCTTTTAAAAATATTCCTTTGCTCAATTTAATAGGGATTTTTACAATATCATTACACATTCAAATTGGGTGATTAGGGTTTTCATGCCACTTACAGAAATACAGGATGAGTAACAAACTATTGCAAGTTATGCAAAAAGAAATGAGCTAAAAGAACAGTAACATTTTTACACACACACAAAGTGATGAAATCCAGCATTAGGCGTGGCTTGCACACTATGTTGCAGCCCAGAGCAAAGCCCCTGAACAAAGTGCAGCTGCTCTTGGGAAATCAACTCACTGAAAAAGGGATTCTTCAAATTTCTCTAGAAATGGGTTTATACCATCCTTCACTCTTCTTTCAATTTTGAGAAGCGAATATCCTTTATGCTAGAGAATTTTCTGCATCCAACCATTTTATTGCTAGTTTTGGAATATCATCAGTCTGGGCAGCTTTGGTTAGCCATTACATTCTACATTTGATGAGGGGACTACCTCAGCACTGGCGGAACCCTGAATATTCTCCTTTGTCAGTGTTATGTTCCCAGGTTTGAGCCCTAAACATCATCTTAATATGACATAGATGCCCATATGTATGTGTGATAAGCTTTAGGGGACAGATTATTAACATATTATTAACATATTTTGGCAATATCAAGTACATTACATTCCTAGAGTGTGGATGTTCAATGAAGACAACAGCGATCATGGCTGAGGAGTTCTGCTTGATGCAGGTATTCCTATGCTGGGCCGTTTGTTTTCCTCACAGATGGGAATGGCAGTAACCAACCAATTCTGATAACAAGGAAATTGGAAATTCGCTTGGATCATAACTACCTTCATAATTTGGGTATAGGGGAGGTATTTGCCCCTTAGAAGTCACAGTCCAGCTGATTCTACTGACTCAAATTCACTGTATCAACCTACACCCAGTTTTGGTCTCCTGTGAGTCAATTTAATGTCTAGGATAAAGCTGAGCACCAAAATGAAGTGTGTGTTGCAGCAGAAGCAGGAGCTAATCAGAGCATACAGCCAGTCACTACTTTAGTACCCCAGGATAGATGTTTAGGCTCTTAAAAAAAATAAAATGTATCTTCCTAAATGTTTTTATTGTGAGTTATTCAGGTATAAAGCTCCCATTTCCATGTGTGTAACAACACATTAAGAAGTTAGAAATTAGCCCTGATAGGGGAGTTCTGAAAGTGTCTGTAATACTATTAATGAAAAGTGCAAAGTGAAACTGAAATCTTTAAAAATAGTGAGATATTCGGGTTTGGTTACAGTGTCTGCTAGACTCCTTCACCACCATCCCAGAACTGCTCACACATGTTAGCTCTTTTGGCTCCCATCTCAATCAGCTCAAGTCCTACAAGCTCAGTGGTTTCCAGCATGGTCTCTGTCATTGGCCTCACTGCTGAGCTCTTTGGGTTTTAACCCTCTACAAAAACAAGACCTCAAATGTGAATCCAACAGGGCACGTAGCACCAGTGCTGACTCCTCGTAATTTAAAAGCAATGCCTTAGCCTCATTCTATGCTTCAGAGACACATACTAGAAGCAGAGTTTACTGGACATCAAGCCTGGTCACTCTTTGCTACAGGTATCTCTGAACTCAATTTCTAAACAGTTCTCTGCCTCTTCTTACCAGGATACTCTCTGTGTATAATGGGGCAAGCTGCATACCTTGTTATATGTGACAAGAGTGCAAAAATAGGCATTGACACTATGTGAAGATCGCTTAGTCTTAAAAGTCAGCTGTGAAACACTGTGGAAAAATAGTAGAGAAGGAAGACTGCAAATTTTAGAAATTAATGGCATAAACAGAGATGAAATCCTTGGTTGTAAATGGCAGATAATTCAAGTTCAGCACAATTGAAAGGATTACTTGCGTCTTAAAAAGTAAAAGCTGTGAACATATCAGAGTACGTCATGACACGGGAGATGTCTCAAGATCTGAAGCAAACTTACAGCATAAATGGGAGATAAAAAGTCCTTGCAGCAGCAGGAAGGACTTCAATACTCTTATTAGATAAGCAAGAAAGCAAATAAATAGATGCAATAAGCAACAAATAGGGAAAAGATGATGCTGGCAAAAAGGCAGACATTACAGCAGATTATGAAGTCCTCTATGCTTTGCAGAATGCTCCCTGATCTCAGGCACTGTCTTGTGCTCTCTGAAGAGTTTCTCACCAATGCTATTCTGACATTCGTAGACCAGGATTAGCTCTGGTTGTCTGCACAGTGGAAGGGATCATCTGCAACTCTTACACAAATGGCTTCAGGCAAGAGGAATGGGAAGCAGCCTAGAAAATACAATAAATTATCTCCTGGGCCAGATGAATGGTCCCTTTGGCCAGTACTCTTCTTGCCTGGGGACATTCAGAAGGTTGACGCTGCCATGCTGATATCTGAATCTTTTCAAGAACTCCACCAGACAATCACTCACACCTGAGGGAAAGCGGAATGACATAACTGAGACCATGAAGTCTAAAACTCAAAGAAGTTGTCCATCCCAATCCATAGCACCTGATTTCCACTGGTGCATACTGAAGGACAGAAATACTTGTCCAGACCACAAGCTCCATCAGGAGCCCACTCTGCACATGGTATTGCACCTGTGTGGAGTCATGAGTGAGATTTCTCTTCACCAGCTCACCCAGAAATGCAACTATGAGAAAATGGTGCCAGGCAGTTGCCCACGTGCTTCCTCTTGCTTTGTAACTGCAATGAAACTGGCATAGCTCTACCAGCAACCCATGCCCCAGAACAGCTGAGGCAGAAACAAGCCTTTGTCCTGCTGGCTCTGGCCATGCACTGCTCAAATAAACAATCTGCTGCAACAGTGTCAGCTCTGCCACAAAACATGCTTCTAAAAATAAGCTACTACACCCCTTTTTGCCCCTTCCTGACACTCAGTCTTCTGTTAGGGTTTTTTTTAGCCACCGTATGATATCAGAGAATTATCAGCAATGACTCTCAGATCTTTCTCCTGAGCTGTGGGTGCCAGTTGCACCTCTATTCTTTACCAAGCTTTCAGACAATTTTGGTTCTTCAGTAATCTCTGGTGTGCAATATAGTAAAAAACTTTTTGAAAACCCAGCTGTATCATACTCACATGTTGATTTCATCTGTGTGCTCACTGGCACCTTCCTAGAATACAGGTGGTCAGGGAAGCAGATTTCCCCTTATGGATGCCATGCTGACTCTCTTCCATACCCATCTCATTTGTCCAGTGCTTAACTGATCTGAATTCATTCTGCAGTGATCTACATGAGTGGAACTTCAAGAACATGCAGGACAAGGACTGCAGCATTAAAAAAAACTTTGGTACTTCTGCAATGCAATGGGCAAAACTGTCACCTTGGAGATTACCACCCTGAAAAGTGGCAAACTCTGTTTTGTCAGGGCTGAGGACTTAAGGGGTCATCTGGTTATAAGAAATGCCAAGTTCACATAAAGGAAAAAGAAGTAACGGGAGCTTGAAGGATGTTCCCTTGAGGACATGAGTGGTGTGTGCATGGTTCCTGAATTGATGCATGAGAAATAAGTAACCAGGGCTGGTCTGAGAACAGCAAGCGCCCGATTCTATTTCGAGCCAGGTGACAAGCAGGGGTTAAGGAAGGTTGCCCTTGAGATGCAGGTCAGAGATGTAGTTTAGTTAGCTCAGGAATGCAACAGAAACAGTGCTACAAAAATCCACCTCAACTTGGGATAAATTAAACGTTTCCTAATCCTTTTTGCTGGGCTGCTACTTGCCAGCTCCTCACAGAAATTGGACTGAAGGTCAAAGTTAAAGCGAAAAAAAAAAAACAAAACAAAAACACCTCTCTCTAGACTGACTGCAAATAACTTTATCTTGGTTCTGCATCTTACTTCATCATGTTAATACACAAACAGATTCAAGCTTACATGGTTCTCAAAGTGACTTTGCTTACTCTATTACCCATTTATCTGCCATGCAAGCACTTGACTCAAAGTGACAGCTCAAAAACTCTGCCCTCTATTACTTCTTCTTGTTGAGAAGCAATTGCTCTATCAGCAAGAGAAAAGCCACTCCATTTGATTAATAATACATACTGATGGTTGAGACAGTCAGTCAGAAGACTGATAAACTTGTTAAACTGCTGCAAAGTCTCTAGGTCTACACTTACCTTCTGCCCTTCCTGCTTTGTGGAAGTTCACTAAGATGCCACTAGTTTCTTTGTGAACTGTGTAAGGTCAGGAAAGTTTGTGGTTTTCAGACAGTCTTCCTATAAACAGTAAGCTTGGTTATTGATACAGCAAGGCAGTCAACCTGGGAATGTGTGATATAGCGATATAACATAGCTGCATGTTTTGATTTCTATTTAAGATGACAGGACACAAAAAATACAAAAGCAAATCTCATCAAAGATGTGCAAAAGAAAACACCTTTTTTGTCAAGTGCTCTATTGTTTCTCCACTATCTATTCCTTTTGTCTCCCTTCACAACTTTTCCTGGTCATGGATGGTTTGGTTCATTCACTGCTTGCACAGTGCCCAGCCTTCACCACTTCATCTTGGCTTAAAGCAGCAACAAAGAGTCAGAGTGGAACAAAGACATTTTGTCTCATCTCTGACAGTTAGTATTCATTGCAGGAATTCACCATCAGAAAATAAAGCAGAGATTGATATTTTTTTTTTTATAATTGAAGTGTGTTGTTGAGGACAAATATATTTAATTCACACATAACCAGAGATGCATGACAAGAAGACCTAGACAAGATGACATGGAGGTGACAAAAGAGAGCTATTGGCTTGAGAGCCAACACACACTTCGAAGCATTTAAACATTTGATACTCTCATGCTGAGTCCAAAGCCTTAATGATGCCACAACAAAGACTAAATGTGTTTGCTTAGCCAGAAATTGAGTATAAACCATGCAAAAACATTAAAATAAATGAAGGATCTATAGGTTTTAGATTTTGTTTAAAGTTATCAGAACCATGACCCTTTCTTTTAAATTTTGGGTGAAGCACCATTTGGGGAACAGTCTCAGAGGATTCTGGCAAGTGTCACTAAGCAGAAACCCAGCTTTAGAAATATTCTGGAGATACTGATACTTTAATCACAAAATGTCACTCTCTACTTACTCTGACAAGCATTCCCTCCTCTCTGTCCTCAAAGTGGCTGTTGTAGGACCAGGCCAACAGAATGGACAGATCAGTCAACCAACAGCAACCCAGGCCCTGCTGTCTTAGGAAAGAAGCAAGCACATGTAAGCCTTGAAAAGCCGCCACACACATCACCTCCCTGATTCACACAGGGCAGTTGGAGATGCTTGCTAATTACAGCCCCAAATCCAAAGGTGATCAAGCCCAGAGATAGGCAGGAATTGGGGGCACAGCCGTCTGCAATTGCTGCCACCTTCACCGTCTCCCCAGACTACCAACTTCCCCACTTCCGCCCTGATCATCTCCCCGTCATCTCCTCTCGGAGTGTCTTTTTTCCTCCTCACTCTGTTCCTGTTTTGCCCCTGACTCTCAGAAGAAGGGGGGGAAGAGCACGCTGCCCAATTCTCTTCCACTTCTTTCTGGACCACCTAAAAATCTAGAGCGCTGCATGTTCAACCATTCAGTTGAGGGCATCCTATAGTTTCAAGACACTGGCGTGCAGGTCAGAACCACACCTCAGTCTTGTACCTGGTGTAGTAAGAAACTGCAGTTTGGCACACTGATCTTTTTGAAAGGAGAGATGATGAAAACGAAGTATGGGAGTCTGAAACAAAGATACCATAAGGAAAAAGAAAACCCAAACAAACAGAAAATTGACTGGTTTTCAAAATTATTTCCATACGCCTACTTAATAATCAATTAACGATTAAGCAGGACATGGTGCAGACAACTTAATGGACTCATAAAATCCAAGATTTCAGAAGTGGCAGTAAGTATGTTCATGCATTAAGATATGTTAAACCAGCATGCTTCAATCTACTAAAATTATCTTTCCATAAATAAATTACGCCCAGCAACATTACTCTGAAAGCTGACCCGCTTGAGTTTGCAGTACTGAAAGTTCTGTTCTGCTGAAATATAAACAGGCATTTTAACGTCTTAATTTCCAAGATTGCTCCTCTTTTCACATAGTAATACCTTCATGACAAAAAATATTAAGTAAAAACCACTAAAATAAAAAGTATAAAGACAGGAAAGAGAGAATAGAGTGTGAATGAAAGGGAAGTCTGAAAAAACCAGATAATTAGCATAGGTATTGCAGCTCTCAAGCTTAGGTTATGCTGTTTCCCTACTTTAATTTTGTTTATATGTTGCACCCCTTCAATTTCTTTTGTTGAAAAGGCATGGAGGAGGGGAAGCTCATACTGAAAATGATAAATGCCTCTGTTCACACACCTGAGAATGAAAGATATTATGTTACCTCTTTCTACAGCTGTTATCCCAATTACTTGTGGCTACACTGAAATACGAAGACTAGCAACCTTTCTATTGATAAGCCAAATCCAATATTCCTGTAAAAGAAAGAAACACTGACATACAGGAAAGCAGAGAAGGCTGCAATTAATATACTGAAATAAGGATATTTTCCATCCAATTAATTGCTTCAATGAACAAAGCAAAAAAAGGTTAAATAATCTGAAAAGTCTGGGGATTGTTTGGGGATTTTTGCATTTTCTATTAAGCTTTAAGGCTGCTGTCAACAAGAGTCTCATTAAATTAAGTCTCGTCTTTAACTGTGTCAGCAAAATCTTAAAAAAATATTTATCAGTATAAGATATCCAGTTTGGCATTTTATATTAATTATAGCCTACACCATAAAGTTAAGGCTTAGTTTATAGTAAGTCTGGTTAAGATAGATTTGACCACAGTTGTTACCTTCTGATGCCTGCAACCGTGGCTTAGGAATGACAGCTAACGCGGCGTGTAAGACTGCACGGATTTCACTCAACCTTCTCTTTAAATGCAGCAATTTTCCAGCAATGCAGCACCCATTCCATATCCTCAAAATATTCTGGTTCTCCAAGTACTTTACTATCTTTGAAAATGTAGGAAAGGTTGTCCCTCCTCCCCCTTTTGTTAGAATACGTGTCAGCCCTTCATACACTGTAGCAGGTGCTGAAGAAAAATGCTTTTCTATTAAGTCAGGAATGTCACTACTTGGGTCGTGAGACAGCAGGCAGACCTTCATCATTTTTGCAAAAGTTACCTCCAGGGAAAACCACCAGCATGTTTTATTTCCACACTATCAATTCACTCATATCACAGACCATCATTCTTCAAAGGCAGCCATTTGAATACTACTTCAGACTTGACAATAGCTGACAGATGAAGAAACATGTAAAATTAAACACAGTGCCTACTAATAAAGTGCTAAATAGGGGAAGAAAGAGGGGAAAAATGAAAAAGTGGACCATTATTTCGTTAACACTAATTACAATACAGACTCAGGAACTGGAAAACGTTTTTAAGTAATTCCTTAGAAACTGTTTACATAGGTAAACACAGTGAAAGAATGGAAGTGAGCCCTGTACCAAAATCAGTGATAAGTGATGGTTACTGAAGGTAAAAGCAGGTTATTTGACATTGGCAGGAATGGCAATTCACCTTATCACCCATGGGCAAGACTGAATTCCCACCACATCTATTGAATATGTGCTGTTAAGAGTTCACTCTTCTATCAGAAAAACAGCTAAAGCAAAAATGCATCCTTTCATTTCTCCCAAACTCGATCATTTCTTTTAAACCAAGTTAATTTAAAACTGTACTGAAAAACAGAATCAAATTAAAGATGTTAAAGTGTTTATTTTGGGAATGTTGACAAAAATAACATTAACATCTTCAATACTGTACATTTGTTTAATGGCTTATACACAACAATGGAGGTTATTTAAACTGTACAGAATAAATGGGGACTTGCATTAGACTTGGGGGGGAAGAAAAGCTCTTTGCTTGTTGCATCGTACTGGTAAGCTAGTAAAAATGCTCAATGAAAAACCTCTATGAAAGGAAAGAGGAAATAAATCACATTATGGAAATATCAAAACAACAACAAAAGGTTAAAAATATACTTTCTTACTGTAGTGGCTCTGCCTGCGATGAAGGTCACTTTCTTCTTAGCAGCCCCTATGGTGCTTTGCTTTGGATTTGTGACTATAACAGTGCAGGTAACACACCAGTGCTTTGGCTTTTGCTGAGCAGTGCACAGCATCAAGGTCTGATTTTTCCCCACTCTGCCCACTCCAGCAAGTAGGCCGGGGGTAGGCAAGAAGCTGGGAGAGGACACAGTTGGGACAGCTGGCCAGAAGTGACCAAAGGGATATTGCAGGCCATACAACATGAAGCTCAGCAACAAAAACTGACGGGAGTGAGGGCAGAGATCTACCTCTGGGAAGTGGTGATTACCTTCACATCACTCATTCCCCCTCCCCTCCTTCTCTTTGCTTATTAACCTGTCTTTATCCCCACCCAAGAGTTTTCTCACTTTTGCTGTTCCCATTCTCTCCCTCATCCTACCTAAGGGAGGGAGTAAGTAGCTGGGTGGTGCTTCGCTGCTGGCCAGGGTCAACCCCAGCCAACTGCAGAATCTCAGCAACTTGTTTTGTTAATTCTACATTAAGCTTACAGATTAAAGTGTTGACACAGGCTGATGTTTTTTCTTAAATTTAGGCACACATAAGTACATTTATTTCAAGAATGATAATCTTCCAATTCTGTTAACAGAAATATTTTTTTTCATATAAGTGATATAGCCAAGGTACATACTAACATTTCCACAACTGAGCTGAGTTGTTCAAAGACAAATATGCTTCCCTCTCTCAACCTTTAGGCATTACAGTCTTGAAAATGTTTTTCCAAAGGGGAAAAAACTCCACCCAATTCTCACATTATGGTAATACATAAGAATGTCCCTGGTATGTTTTCTCATCAATACTAACATCAGCTATTCCTG
>NW_010209100.1:20284-20662 GCF_000695765.1 Mesitornis unicolor
GCTCTGCTTCCATGTTGCCTTTTATTTCTATAAAAGATACAGTAGAGAAAAAAAATATTTCTTTAGGAACATGGGAACAACTGTTTAAGTGGCAGTTAAGCCCAAGTTCAAACACATGATTGTGACTATTAGTCATCTATGTCAAATAACAAAATACAGTTTTAAGAGGAGGAAAGATACTATTTCCCACTTAAATGCCACCATAAAATTCAACAAACATTTCAACAACCAAAAGCATTTATAAAAAAATTAGTTCTATATTGGTAGAATATAGAAACATGTATTCCAGGAAGTCTTTATCAACTCACAGTTTTACAGCCAGGAGAAAAAAAAACAACCTGGGGGGGGGGGGGGGGGGCGGGAAAAGAAAACCCAAAA
>NW_010209100.1:20677-43389 GCF_000695765.1 Mesitornis unicolor
CGCTCTTCCTGTATTCTGGAATTACAGCTCTAGCGGAAGATGCTCAGCTTTATTCATTCTCGAATCTGCTGTATGGATTATCAGAATCCTGGAGAAGACCTGTAAAACAAAACAGGATTACATTTATCATTTTCTTACCAGTATTACATAAAAACCTCAAGTTTGACCTCACTGTAACAGGTACTCCATATAATAAAACCAAAAGGCAATTCTTGTGTTGTAATAGTTGCTCTGTTACCCAAACACTCAAGTGTTCTTAAGAACTCTTATTTCTCAGATTATTATGACTAAGTATTTCATATTAAGTAATATGATTTAGCAGAGAGAACATTTCTCTATGAAAAATTCTTATGGAAAAGATATTTCTCATTCATAAGGTATACCCTACAAGATGTAATTGTGAGATAGTCAGTACTACGAAAATCTAAGAAAAGAGATGGCTCAGGAAGAACACATTCAGACTGGCCAGTTTATAAACTCAAGTTACTATAAGATCATCATCCTTTTAAAATATGTTTTAGATGTGGCTACTTTGACTTAGTTCTACTTCGATTATACACAACCATCTGTCACGTTCAGCCACTTCCAGCATTTCTGCAGCAGGAAAATAATCTCCAAGAACAAACAAAGATCGCTTCTACATGCACTAAAACCTCCAGGGACCAGAACAAGAGCATCACTTAATCCAGGTTGCAGTATGTTTCCATCATGAAGTTTTATAATGGTTTTACCAGAACACCGCCACAGAAAGCACAGCAAAGCCATCCAATTATAGTGAGTGTCTGCATATGCTTACCATCCTCTGTAAGGGTTAGTTGAGCAATTGCTGTTCCATACATCAATTATTTCAAAGACCTTAAACCACACACCAAATTTGGGCTAGGCAGAAGTGCATGCTGATTATAAAGGAATCCCATGAGAGTCCAGAGGCAGACCTTTTGTTGTGAAAGAAACAGGAACACTACCACTGTCTTTTCTACCAAGATTTTTATACCAATGCCTGGTAAGCCCAGACTCTACCTCATTTGTTTAGGGTATGGAGAGAAAAAACAGCTAAGCCAAACAACCCCAATGCACAAACGTTCAGATTCACAGTAGTGGAAGAGAAAGATTATACTGGTCACTGTCAAATCTTGCAAGAGCTCCCCTCAGACCTTTTTCATACCATATCTCTTTTCCACGTGTGCCTGCACACAGATATTGATCATTCACTGCTCCGAAAGTCAAAAGCTAATGGCACTGAAGGCAGATGACACTTTTGTCTACCCTGCTGCAGTTGTTCCACTTCTTTTGAACTGCCAGGTTATTTTAAGATGCCACTCAAGGAGCACAACTGCTTAGTGATGATTATTGCATCAGTTACTGCAACTAGCTACTTGAGAGAAAACAGCAAATATTAAGGAATAAGTAAAAAAACCAACCCCTATAATTACTCGAGTTGACAAGATTACAAGCAATCCATTTTTTAAAAGTTAAAATCAAAACCAGTCCTCATATGCAATGGCCTTTACTTGTCAAAGAAAGGGTAAGGCAGTCACATTCATATAGCTTCAACCAGGTAAGATGAAACACAGTCTATTCACCTGGTATAATAGTACCTTGTGTCAAATGTACTACCCCTTTCTGTAATTGCTTTGAAAAAAAAAATCTTTTAAGCATTTGTTTAATAAGAATATGGTTAGATGACAGTATTGTCAAAATTTATCTACAATATTATGAGATAATGAAATTTTTAGATTTTTACACTCTCAGAAAGCTTCTCGAATTTGAATCTTATCTTTCATGTGTTTAAACAAAAAGCTGTAATGTCTGTTAAGTCTACTCCAGCTAAGTAAGCTAAAACATTTTAATTACAATTGGCATTTCACAAACTCCCTGCGCTAAGTTCTACTTGAAATCAAGGCACCAAACTTCAGAAAATTTTCCACAAAATGGCAAAAGGTGGTACCAGATTCCCTGACAAAATTAAGTTGCATATTTCTCTCTATATAGTCTGGCAAGTGCTTATTACATTTTTCATCTATTTCATTCAAGACACATGATTGACACATTTCATAGGTCTGACAGCAGCACAGTAAAACACTGGACACTGTTCTCTTGCAGCTTAAACAGCTGGAATGCAATGGAAACAATGTTCCATTGGAGCACTACATCCAGCAGTGCCAATTTCTAATTAATCAGAGGATGGTGTAAGACTCCGGATAAACTTTTCCTATACCACTCTGAGGAGCAAATATACTTTTATCTGCCCTTCTCCCAAAACACTCAGCCAAAAACCATTTTAAATAAGTAGTCTCCATATTTCAAGTGTATGTGTCATTTTTACTTGTTACTGCAAATGCCATTCCCAGTAGTATCAATTTTAATTTTACTGAATTATTATGTTAGCAATGAACCACTATAATTACCACCAATGAGGCAGTAGTATGTTTTAATTTAAAGTTCTCTGTTTTACTGAACAATACTGGAACTAAATAGGCATTAAGAACTATGGGTCGATACAGTGTGAGTATTGTTGGTGGTGACTTCAGAAACAAATCTTCTGGGCAAGAAGGTACTCCAAGAGAAATGGCAAGCCCTCCTTCCAAATGAGGATAACCACAGAGGTTACAACATCTAATAGACCTCGCTCTCAGTCTTGCTCTCAAATCTGCATCCAGTGTTTAAATTTCTTTTATCCTCAACATTCTAAGTACATCACAAGACTACATCAAGTGAAAACAGGGAGAGAGCAGCTTATCACTTGCACCAATTTTTGCTGAAGAAGTCGTATCAGGCTCGAGTAAGTGGACAAAAACAATCTAGAGAGATGTACAAAAACCAAGCATGACAAAAAGCTCCTGTCAGCTGCCACAGCTGCTCTTAGCTGTGACACTCAAAGAGGAGCTGCAAGCCTATGCTAATTGGATTGCATGTCTGGTTCAACTAAAGCTCATGTGCTGCCTTGAACCAGACACAAGTTCTCTCTCTCTACTGTTTCCCATTTGACATGGGAGCAACTACCCAAAGTGTAATTTACACTTACAGGTTCAGAGACACTGGATGTTTATACATTCAGGAGTCTTGTTTGCAATAAAGTCTGGTACATGTTACAGCTGAACCTGAATATTGACACACAGAACACTTACAAGAACTTCTAACACCTTACTTCTATTTATCTTCATGTTGAGGGTAATATTTGACCTATGTCGCAATATTTAAGAAACATTCAAAAATTTGAAAGGTGTCGTAGTCAAGTATCTCTCATTAGCTTGTAGGAAGTAATGAGGCCTCCTAATATGTAAGAAACAACAAAGCAATTGTAAGAAATGAATACCTCTTTCTAGCATGTTCCTTTATATTACGTTATACTAATTTATGCAGCTTCTCAGTCATTGAGAACCCTCACCACATATCAGCACTGCCCAAAAATAGAATTATCAAGTAAAATACTTACAAGACTGTATATGCTCAAAAAATGAACTAGTTTGCTGCATGTCTTCACCCCTTATTACACTTCTTCTCCTCAATTTTTTACCCCCAGATTAACAACTCTATTCCTAACATACAGACTAAATAGCTTTAAGTGCATAGTGATACAAGGTTTCCTGGCTTTGCATTCAGAACACTAAAGAAGGTCAAGATAAAGTATCTGTCTTGAACAGAAACAATATTTACTGTGACAAACTACTGAATATAAAAATAAACACCTCACATAAAATAAAGGAGGTAAGATTACAGATCATTAAATTAGCTATCAAAACCTTTGCAGAACTGAAGCAAGTGGTGTGGAAGACCAAAATCGTGAAAGGCAATAATTTCCTAAAAATTAAGAGAGAATCCTTCCATTACTACTAGGCAAAATCCTGAAATAAATAATAAAGCAGTGCTATAGTGAAGATACAATAGCAGCAAATGCAGCAGCAATTAAATTGTAGTTCCTTTGTATACTACACAAGCTGCAAAAGTACTCTGAATTCTACTTTAAAAATTTCTAACAGTCAACATATAATTTGTGTAATCATACTGCATTCATGTATGTGAGCAAATGAAAAATACTAACAAATTGTGCAACAAAGAAACAATTCAAAGTGTGTATTCCTGGCTGCTAAAGCTCTCTATTGCTTCCAGTGCTCCCAAAGGACTGTGGCTAGAGTGACACCTGCAATGCATTATAAATGTGTAATTACCATTTAAATGGAGTAAGGAAAGCTGGTGGATGAAATGGGAAAAGGCATTCCCTTAAAGCCAACCAAATGCTGAAATTTCGGGCATGATCATCTTAATCTACAGAGTCAGGTTAACAAAGTCATTGTTGCTCTGCCACTCATCCATGCCTACTTAACTGAGAATCCTCTCTGCAGTGCATAAGAGTGTAAAATAATCTAGTGTCTCCATAATTATTTGCAGCAATTTTTATTAGATTATGTTTAATATGCTAACATATGTATTTGCTAGACAGTGAAAAATGAAGACAGAAGATGCAAGGCTTAAGCAGGACTTACTCTGTTATGCCTCACTGAATTATATTGAGCACCATTTGTCTGTATGTTGTCAAAATATAAACATCAGCAATAATGGGTATTTAGGTATTTCAGAATGTATACATATTTTGTCTTTCGTTTTTCCTTAGTTGTGGACATCCTTTCACTATTCATGTAACTATTCATGTAAGACATAGGTTTTTCTTTAGGACAAAAATGAATTATGAGAATCCAGGTCTCAAATCAATACCTCTGATAATATAAATTTATCTTTAAACATGCAATAAAGCAAACCTGCCAATAAATAATATTATCTAGACGTTTGCTATTGAAATTTAAGTTTTAAAGTTGAATTACAATCTTCTGTAGCTAAACTGCACTGCAGAACATAACTGCATGAAGAAATGACCCTTTATATGAAGGTATACCTTCCATTAATGAACTTGTTTCTAAGTTATTGATAGACTAACAAGCTTCAAGTGGAGGTAAAGTGACACTAGCTCTCATATGACTGTGTGCATACCATAGCTACAAGCAAGATGTGTTGAATTTGGTGGATGTATTCCAGAGGCACAGAATTAATTATACAGTTATGTTCATCGGGAAACTCAATTACTCCAACAAGGTCCAACAAACCATCCTGCAAAGGTCTGAAAGTTCAGCACTGAGGAGAGTCTTCACTAAAACGCAGGACATCCAGTGACAAGTGAGCTAGTTTAACAAGCAGAATATAACTGAATGCAGCCTTCTGAAACATCACTTAACCCCAATGCAGTGCTTTGATACACTGTTACATTGAAATTGGGAGCTTGTTCACTCCCCTTAACTGCACTGCCTGCCTCAAGGAGATGCAAAGTTACATGTGTATGTGTACAGAGTGCTGCACGTTATTTTGGAGACATAGCCATTCTCTTCAGATCTTCACCAGATCTAGCCCAATGATTCAAACTTACTGACTCCAAGGACTCTTGTAATGAGAAACAAACAAAAAGTGTGGTGTTTTACATTGTTGTTTGAATTAAAAAAAAACAAACAACAACCCAAACAAATCTGGACTATTGCTGTCAACCACTCAAACAAACCTCTTGAAACTGAATTATGGCTGGGATATAGGATCAATTATCCTATAAAATACCATGGGACTGACGTTCATGACTGATGTTTAACAAATTACTTCTAGTTTCTACAACATTCTTCCTCCTGCAACTCAAACTTAACAGTGAATTTTTCCTCCATTCTAGCAAAGCAGCACACTTCTGCAAACATTCCCCAGACAGAGAATTCCCTATAGAGACTGTCAGTATCACTTCTGCATCAGCCAAAGGGCAGGCTGCAGATTCATGAAGGTATTCTCAGACTCTGCCAATCAGTTTAACAAGAGGATGAAAATTAACAGTTTTGAGTGACTGTTCAGACTCCTAGAATCACCTTCCCTGACATTAGTGCAATTTGCATAATAAAAAGTGCAGCACAGTTTTAGCATATCCGTCTCTGAATACACAGTACTATTAACCCTATGAACAAATCAAATGCAAAGTGCAAGCACTGACAAGCCTAGATAATAAGAGCCTCCCATACAACACAGCAGGTCCTACAGTCTTGCAATATCCTTCTCCTACTGGACAACAGCTCCATTTAAAAAAAAAAAAAAGAAAAAGAAAAAACAGTCATTTTAATCCCTGCATTAGGCTGCATCCCCCCATCCTTCTTTTTTAAGCTTGATTTAAAAAGCTTGCTATCTGCTAGTCAGTCTATTCTCCTTCAATAGCCATGAGTCTACCAGCCAATTTCAGCTAGATTGGTTTATCAAGCTAAGAACAAAAAAAACAAAAACCAAAACAGTGCTCTTACTTAGGAAGAGATGGAAAGAACTACTTATTTTAATCAATATAGGTAAATGCCCACTCCAAGCAAACACCCCATCCAGTACATTGTCCCTTGTCCAGTGGGAGAGTCAGTGCAGGAAGAGAATAGGAGCACAACAGTGATGAGATCAGGTGCTCAGGTGACAGAAGACATGCATCAGTAGGAACCTGGGCTTGATTATTTCTGCTCCTCATAAAGCAGCTTGTTTCTGCTGTGAATTTTAATAATTAGGAAAAAGGAATCAATTCAGATATTGAGTCAAAGCAGGATTACCACATACCATACTTCTTACGTATTTCATCATGCTTCATTTTTCTTTCATGTTTCCTGCAACAAATAAAGACATCAAAAGAATATTCAGACTGTTTTGAGCTGTAAGCAAAATATGTTAATTACATCTGAAAGATGACAGAATTTTTAAAATTAGTATGCAATTACAAATTTTTTAAAAATTGCATTTATCAGTTATATATTTTATCTTTTCATATACACTTTATGCATCTCTAAGAGTCTCTGTGACTTCTCACTAATCAGTAATAGCAAAGTAAGATATATCTGGAAGGATAAAGAACTTTTTTTCTATATAGAAGTAATGTGTCCACATACAGTGTGTGTAATGTCGACATATACACACGTTGATGTATTAATCTATACATAAGCAGCAAGGTACAATATTGGAAGATTCCCTAATACTTTCCAGCAGGGAGCATAATTATAAAATTTAGCTGTGATACAGTGTGCTTCAAAATCCTAATTCAGCAAGCATAAATGAAAACTTCAACTTTCTAAAATGAAGCATGGCATCCATGTAGAGAATAAATTAAAATAATGTGCTATATAAAAATTGGATGCCTCTAGTTACGTGTATAATGATAGACAGTTTTCAAGACTGTATCTAATATTGTCAAACTTTTATCCGCATAAACTGTCTGACAAGTCAATTTCTTCCTCTTCCTCCGCTCTCCTTTGCAAAGGTAGAGGGAGAAAAAAGAAGGAAGTTTAAATAGAAATTGTTCCATCATTCCTCACATAGTTTTCTTATATTTCAAGGTGAATGTCTATTTGCTTAGTTTAAAAACAAACAAAAAAGCTCCTATACAACTGTTTCACTAGGATAATCCAGTATCTATATATATTTTGAGGCAAGGACATAGAATGTGGCAAAACAGTGTTCCTCCTTGTGACTTTCGCCAGACTCTAATTTGCGCATATTCAGCAGAAAGCTGTTAAGCACTGACAGCTTAATTCACCAAAGAGCCCATCTGCCCTATGCATATTCTGCCTCCAAACAATTCCTACTGCTAATCAGATCCTGTGTGTCTATCCTCAGCAGCAATTATCCTGCTTCCTATGGAGCTGAAAGGCTGAACTGGCCTTTCCCTGCAACTGCATTTCTGGAGAGTGTGCAAATAAAGCACGATGAGAACAGCAAACAAGAAAGACTGGCTCCAAACCTTCCACTCCTCTTTTCCTGAGATACCCATCTCCCTCATGTCCAAAGCAACCTGTCCACACTGCAGGAGAAGAACTGGGGAATCAGAGTGACAAAATGAAATTCATGTAGAAAAGGAAAGTCAGGACTGAGGTTGACCAGAACAGGAAGATGAGGAGTCAAGTTTACCTATTGAGGGTACTGACCACAGGATTCCTGCTTTCTGTGTTGCATTAAGAGGAAGACATTATATGAGGCAAGGGATCTCAGGAAGAGAATAGATACTCTGCTGAAAGCAGCCTTCTCCTGGGTAAAGACAGCCCTTATTTCTGTAGTTTCCATGTGACCATAAACTAGGTTTTTTACTGGTAGTACTAACAGCAAGTTCTTCACTGTTTTGCATACCTTGCCAAAATTAATGGAGACTCACTGCTGCAGTTTCAACTGCAGTCTCAGTACTTCAGCAGTCAGTCTGCATCTGCCCTGAAAAGCACTAAGTATCTGTGTAAGAAGGGTAAGGAGATGGGAGATGGGGAAAAACAAAACAAAACCAAAATCAGGCTGTGTGTGCTTTAAACCTCAGAAACGCTTTATGATACTTCCCTAGGCTATTCAAAACAAACCACCAAACATCTACAATTCTTACATTGTTTAAGTTTGAAGGGCAAAACCATTAATATTTGTGAAACGTTCGAACTCTGACAGGCAGCCATGACTAAATCGTAACACCCATGACTAAATCCTTGTACAGTAAATAAGGCTTAGGTATACATCGACTGAGAAGAATCAGATGCAGTTCTGAACAGCTGTCACTGAATCGGCCACCCCGAGGTGCCTTACTGCACCCTTCACACCTTAAATTATGATCAGCCAAAGTCACTTCACTGTCTTCCGAGTTGCTTCTGTTTCTTGGCACTACTGCTACTACTCCATCTTCTGTACTATATTCTTGGCTCTTCATGCAAGTTGTCCCCACTGCTGTAAGCTAAGAAAGTATTTTTCCTAATACAAACAATTCACATCAGAATTTTCCATACTTGGTTCTTCACAGATGAACTGTAATGCTTTCTTTCCCTGCCCCCCAGCCTTGTCCTCCCTTGCCAGTACACTACCAACATATACTTGGCAGCTTATCTCATTTAAGTTTTAATTGCTTTTCATTGGTTTACCAACTTCTAACATATAAATGATGGTTTGCAAGTTATACAAGTCTAACATATAAGTGTACTATGTATCTGCAGTTGTAAATAATTAAATTAGTATATAGAAAAAGACTCACTACTTGATGCTACATTTAAAAACTATTTTTCATGTTACAGAGGGCATGAAGTCAACTAAAGAACTAAAGCTATGCAATATAATACCTGTTTTCCTTCAGTATTACTCAAAAACCTAACTCCAGGTTTCCATCCCCTCCTGCATGTCACTGTAAGTGCAAACTCTAAATGAGAATCACACCAGTGATCTTCAACCTTCTCAGTGAAGTGACAGCTACTTGTCACTTCACAAGTCCTTGTGAAGAGAAGCAGAGGGCAAATGTCATTATCCTTATTCTTCATTCTATCAGCCATCTAAGTATTCCAGAAAGACACTTCCTAAGTATCCATAATAAACTGAATTTTAGCACAAATTTTAAACTTACAAAGCAGACTTTCACTGTCTATCTGAAAAGCAAGGCAACATTAGGTGCTGCAACTTTTTTGAGGCTTGACAAAGAATATCCCTTCTCTTTAGAAGAAAACAGCAGTTTCTCCTGCATTACAGAAGAAACATCACCTTCACGCTAGCACTCTGCCTATTGTGCTGTGACTAGTTAGAAGTGGATTAGCAGGTGGAAAATTTCCCTTTTTTCTGATCCATTGCAAGTCTTCAACATCATTTATCTGAGAAACCCTGTGGTACAGCTACACATGAGCATGCTTCCTAAACTGGCCATCTATTTTTTACCCTTCTGTGCACGTTCAAGTATGACACTTTCAGTGCATAAATTAGAATGTTTATGAAAACAAATTTGCATCCATTCTCTTCTCTGACAGTTTGACACTACTTTGCAATGGTGGAAGGAAAAGTATTGCTTTTACTCTGTCCTCAAATAAATGCTTTCTTTGCTTCTCTCCCATCCCTGGATTGGGTTCTCTTTGTATCCTGCAGATCCCAGCAATCTTACGGATACATGCTGAGACTGTTCACTGAACTCACCCAACAAAATAAAAAACCTTAGAAACCCCACAAAAACATGAATAACTTCCTGCAAAATGAATCATTTCATGCCTTGGGCCTGAAAGAAAAGTAAGAATGCTTTTTCCATCAGCAGCTCACATTTACATCAAAAGTCAAATGCTTTTACATACAATCTAAAGGGTGAATTAATATTTTTAAGTGTAACGGTGCCACTACATTTTCAAAACAGTAATTTTATCTCGACTACACTAGGAAACATCTAATTCTCATCTTTCCTCTGCAGAAAGTAACTTTTAAACTTATACTTTCCTAAACAAGTACAAGTGCAGAATACATATTACTGCAACAGTAAGTCTGAAAAATAAAATTTGTGCAGAACAAAGAATTTCATAATTTAAAAGCTACTAAACTGTATTACACAGCTTGTAGAAAAATGAAATAGATACATTAAACTGCCAGTATGCCAAGCTAAAGAATCAATTTAAGCCATTACAACACAATCTATTCTGCTTCCTAATATCACAGTGCCCACTTCAGTGCCATAAGCATTGTCAGATCTAGGACAACCAGTTGCTTTATTTGCTTATATAACCTGGCAGTTCAGAACCACCAAACAGATTTGCACAGAATTAAGAGTGATTCTCCCAGCTCCTGCCAGAGACAAACAATAGTAGATGCATCTCAAGAGAACCTTACTGGTTTCCTCTTTGATGCCTAGTCAGAAACAGAACATGTTTGAGCAAACTAAGCCTACCTATCTTTTCCTATTTGCAATAGAGAAACTTAAAGTCTTCATGCAAAAGCTGCCCAGGGGGTCTCATCTGGAAGTATGCCTTGCTCCCTGCAGTCTCTGCTCATATTAACAACTAAGCTGAGTTCAGGAGAAAACAGCAGGCATCAGCAAGGCAGTGAAGGTGCCCACCTTGGCAGTCAAGTATTCAAAGAACATAAGCAGAAAGTGGCAAACGTAGGATCAATTTCCCCGTCAGTCTGTGGGGATTCAAACCCACACCTGACAGCTCCAAGCCTAGCATTAGTTAGGTTAGGACTTTCCTCTTGTCTTGCTGAAGCTAATCCACTGTAAAGCTCCAAAATAAGGACCATGAAAGCAAGTATGACTCAAAAGGTACACTGGGATTGTACCAGGTATCATGTTCCTATCTATAAAAGCTGTTTACCTAAATAACGTAAAAACCGTGAAGAGTTACTGGCCTCAAGCTATAAAAACCTCTATCTGAAGGAATGCTATCACTGCTGACTCTTACAGTTCTACACTGTGCTACAGCTTCAACAGAATGGACGGAAACGTAGGATTATTTTTAAGGTGAGATTTGAGCCAAAATTTTTCATTTCCTGAGCAAAGTTTCTAATAGGTATCTCACTATCATTCTCTCCACCCCTTTTCCAGCCAGACTTTAAAATAAAAAGAACCAGCTACAAAATGAACCAATAAAGTGGGGGTTTTGCCTCTGAATCCCAGCCTCACTTAGGCATTAACTCAGACCATAGACAGACATCAGTCCAGTAGAGACTAGGCAAGACTTCAGACCTCCTGTATATTCATGGCTGACACAGAGCATTCATGGTACCTGCTACAGCAAGCATCAGCCTGTTGGCTCCCTGTTAATTTACAGGTTCACAAAGTCCTGTTTGTGAAAACCTGATGTTGTCATGCCTAACTCCATAATGCCCCTTTGTTTCATACTCTGTGTATTCCTTAGAAGGGCAGAATACTTCTACATCAGCAAGAAGTCCATTGCTATATATCAAGCTGTCAAGACATACCTCTGAAGAGACTGTAGTCTTCGCTCCTCTCTCTTTCTAGCTAACCGTTCTTCATCTTCATCTGGTCTACTACAAAAATAAGGAGGGAGGGGAAAGCATAAGAGGAAAAAGAAATTTCAGTGCTAGGCAATCAGTATTCAGTCATTTGACTTATTTTCAAAGAGTCTGACTTGAGATACTTCTTCACAGCCATGTAAAATTTGATTGCTGAGTAAGTATAATTGACAAATATGTAGAATTAACCTTTCACATTTTATCATACACAAATGCTTCATCTACTAGAGCAATGTGCCCTTCGGACTCCACATGACAATTTATAGCCTCTTCAGAACAGGTTGCAGACTGTTTCAGAAGCAGGACTCCTACTTGCCATTTGCCCATATCACACCCCATTTTAGAGTAAGCATACGACAAAGGCACAGCTCAAGTCTGTTGTTACCCCTGGAAGAAGATTGATGGCTCATAAGCCGGTGATGCCAGAACAATTTATCTTTCCAAAAACCATCACTATCCAATCTCAAGTTGCCCCCAGGAAAGCAGTCTGCGTGAAGTGTCTTGGCAGCTGCCTTTCCTGTTCTGGAATAAGCACGGATTTACCTGAGTGCATCAGCTGTGTGACTCTGGGAAATGCTGAGCCTACACAGTACACAAGCACTGCGTGTGCAGATGCACTCCACTGAACGCAGGCATTTAAGCTTTGTGTCCTGCCTTAGTTAGACCATATAAGAATTGTAAAACTCTAAAGCAAACACCAAACTGTATTTGTGTTATTTGTTTTCTGACAGAATTAATGACAATGGACACCTGCCACGCTTCCCCAGCTGCTAATCACTTTTCAAAACTGAATGCACTATCTGAAGATGTTCTATATGTTCTATATTTACAATACTAATACACCTGCTAGTAGAGAAATGAACAGTTGTACCACACATCTGCAGAAACCAACATACAAGTTAAGCAAGAGTGACATCCAGTGGTTCATTACAGCATGTCAATTGTTTTAACAAAATTCACAGAAATCAGAACTGGAAATCTGAACTAAATTTTTCAATTTGCTCAATCAGCCCATACATATCTTTAAACATCTATTCACTTAAATACAACCCAGTAATTCAGAATCCATGTAATGTTCACAGACAAGTTTTCTAGTTTCTCCTTTTTTGTTTCCACAAAGAATTAGAAAAATGCTGGGGGAGTCTAGCAGGAAACAGATGCAACAGTTCACTTTTACTGGAAAAAAAATGTTTTGTAAAACTAATCTGGACATGAGCCGGCAATGTGTGTTCACAGCCCAGAAAGCCAACTCTATCCTGGCCTGCATCAAAAGGAGCATAGTCAGCAGATCGAGGGTGGTGATTCTGCCCCTCTGCTCTGTGCTCTGGTGAGACACCACGTGGAATACTGCATCCAGCTGAGTCCTCAACACAAGAAGGACATGGAGCTGTTGGAGCAAGTCCAGAGGAGTGCCACAAAAATGATCAGAGGGCTGGAGCACCTCTCCTAGGAAGAGGTTTTCCTTCAAAATTCAGAAAGTCTTAAATTATAAAAATAAAAAAGTGATTGTTAAACTGAGGAAGTTCAAGAAAGTCTACTTAATATAGCTCATGAATAGTTATATCTCAAGCACATGGAACCAGACTCCTAAAGTTCAAACACATGATAAAAACAATGAACTGAAACAATGCACCCACAGAGTCCTAGGATTGCTGTGGTAGAAATGGACCCAGGTGAGTCAGCCATGTTGCTGATGTGGGGATTTATGAACCTAGGTATTCTCTGTGTTCAAGGAAAAGGTAAGTGCTGGCTTCTAAAATACTGAAACTTCACAACTTAAAAACTCCCAGAAGGAATACTCATGCTTCTGCAAAACAAAGTTACCCCTGAGACAATACATTTAAGTCAGCAAAAGAGATCTAATGCTACATTTCTATGAATTTTCCTTCTGCCAATTCTTTAAAGAAAAAAAATTATTTTGTGGGAAAGGAGTCCCCAAAACTGAGGAAGCAGAGAGCAAAAAAAATCCTGCTGAGAATCAGTGAGTTTAAAGCCAGTCATATCTCAGGCTTCAGTGTAATAAATAATACATTCTGAATTCTCCTGAAATAAGCTGGACCCCACTTTGACAAGACGTTTAAATCTTCTAAGTGTCATAAGGTTAAGATCAACACTTTTGGACTCGTGGCATAAGATGACTCTCAATTAGCCCTCTATTTTTACAATTAGATATTACAGTACTGATGATGACTTAGCTACTAAAACTGAACTCTGGCACAAATCTCTCTTTTCACAAGAATCTAGCTTTATTTGTTGGCATGTCAGCCACAGCTGCCTAGTCAGTTCTTCTGTAGAGGACACTGGAAAATTGTACATAAAATGTAAACCAGTTTTCTATTAATCTTCAGGTCTTATAAGCTCAGGGCTAAGGAGTTATCAATTTTCGCACTAGAACAGGTTTGGTAGATCAGTCTACCAGCAGAACAGGTGCATGCATCTTCCTCAGGGAAAATGAGGGAATAACATGTTATTTACAATAATTGTCTCCTTTCTTTAAAGCCACATAGGTACCATATTTCTCTGGCATGAAGGTGAGCACTAAACACTGTACAGCTGCATAAGTTCTTTTAAAAAAAACTCCTCAAACAAGAACAGTGAATTACAGGCACTCAAAATAGTACAGATATTATTTCAGATCAAGAAATAAAGGTCCACATTTTGCTCACATGAGAAGTACTGAAGGACAAAAGGAACAGAGCTAGCTGAAGCTACACTGCCCAGAAACCTGAGCTCTAAAGCTTCGGTGTCACAAGGAAGCACATTGTGTTGTCTCATTGAACAAGGCTTTCCAGGTGTTTCATTAGGAAATAAGCACTGATCACCTCACATGGCAGCACTGATGTAACTATTTTCTTCCCTTTGAAGGATATCAGCCAATCAGAAAAGTAAGCCAGTAGGAGGAAAGAAAAAAAAAAAACAGAGAAATTTAACAAGTCCTCCAAGATCTAAAGAACACCTAACTTTTGCAGCATTACTTTACTTGAAAATAAGTCAGCTGCTCTTAGCGTCTTAGAGCAAAATGTATCATCTTACATTTGGAATATTTTGTTGAATTAGCAAAGATAACTAATCACTATGATACTGACTGACTGCTGACAGATCCCAGAGCAAACTCTGAAGCATGTGCTGTAGGATGCTGTTGCTCAGTTTATTATTACCCACCTGGTCCCTTTTTGCTGTACCATGAGTTTGCCTTGAAAGAAATAATTTGTTCTGTTGTCACAAGAAGCAAGTATTTATTTGGCCACTGAAATATTTTTTGTCCAATCTTAATGAGGAAGTAACCTTAATAAGGTTACATATCTGTGATGTTATCACTAATAACGTAACTTTGGTGTCATTCCAGCATAACTTCTAGTGTCATATTGCCTATCACTAAACACCTCCTTTTTGGTTGTGTCTCAACCAAATAAAATTGATCAAAATTGCTCCCAAATGAAAAGATTCTTAGTATACTGGATTCTAAAAATTGTAGGTAGGTATGGAAGACCAGCACTCAAAGTTAATAAAGGAAACAAATACATGTATTTACCTCCTGGAACGCCTTCTGCAGTAACAGCAGTAACAGCAACAGACTGCTATGGACAGCAGCATGAGTCCAGCTACTACAGCTATGGCAATAATTAAAGCCTCAAAGTTTACTGAAAAATATGAATATATTCAACCTGTTAGACTCCAGCATTAGCATTTGTCTTTCTAACAATTCTTCCCCTCCTTCCCAAGCACTTTTTCCACCGAAACCAAACATAATTCTGCAAAACCAGCCCAGTTAAAACTCAGCACATTACATTAGAATTTTGCTACTATGCATAATCTACACTGAACAGACACGCTCTTTACATATATCAAACTATTAAAAGTCATCCTGTAATACTTTCTATGAAATACATCTACTGGTGTGATTCCACAGTTCTGTGGAATAAAAACGTCACACAGATGCGGCATCAGTGTACACACATTCAACGCAGCAGAGAGAGAGCTTTCTCTTAAGAGAAAGAGCAAAATTAAGACAGACGGTAATGTCAGAGGATTTGAAGAAGCCAATACAAAACTTTCCATAAAACTTCCTAAGTCATCTTCTACATCTAAACAGAGATTAACAAATGGATGGGGGTATTATTTTAACAGCATACACCATAACAACTGTACCTGGTCTAAACCAGGACAGGACTATTCACAAAAAAAGAATCAGAGAAATGTGATAACCCAGAAAAGGGTGAAGCCCATGAAAGCAAACAGGGATGATATAAGCGAAGGTATAGACACAACTTTGAGGAATTATTTAAAGGACCCAACAAAGGACAAAATGAAAACATTCAGGGAAGTTGTAACAACAGAAATAAAAACTAAACACCTCTCCCCACACACACCCCACATTTCAAAGCATGATGGGGGGATGACAGGGAGGCTCGCTTCTTTCTCCCACATAAATCCTTCTGAATTCTGCTAGATTCAGCAGCTTCATGCTGCTGCAGTAATAGAAAGTAGCCGCACATGCACTTTTCACACCTTCAGGGTACCAGTGATACCACATATTTAGCAAGTGAAGTGCAGAGGGTCTGTCCTCTCTGATCACATGCACAAGCCAAGGAGTCTGTTAACTTCTTTACAGATCTCACCAACTCACATCTGGCCAAGGCTTCCTTCACAGATCCTGCCAAAAATTACATCCCAGCAGGTATTTTTGCTTGTCTGTTATAATTTGCTGCATACAGTTTATAATACAGATTAATACACAGTTTCCAGTTACAATACACAAGTAAATACTCAACTTGTGATTTTTTGAAGTAACACATTTCACCATATCGTATTTCTCATTCCGTTACTCCTCTACAAGTTACGAGCAATTAAAGACACATTCAGCAAAGTAAGAACAAAAAATGGTTTCAAACTCAAATGAATTTTTTCATAAGTATGCTGTTTACTTTTAAAAATGCCACTTAATTGAAGCAAAAATATATTTTAAACCTATTACTAAAGTGCAGAAAAAGACTCAGTTTTCAGTTTGGATTCCCCTCTCCACTATGTGCTTATTATTAATGAAAAACCAATACAATTAAGCTACTTTGTTTTACATTGCTTCTACACCATTCTTTTTTCTTCACTGCTGGTTAATAATCTGTCAACATGTCTTATTTCATATAAAACTGTAACTAGAAGCCAGTAATTTGTTTTTGACTTTGAGAGCTACAGTATTCACCTTCATTTTCAGCAATACCGAGCCAACACTCATCTTTTCATTTAATTTGCAAAAGGGAAAAACACCACCACCATACTCATAAGGTAATTAATCTTCCTGCTGTGTCTGAAGGGGACAGTCTCAATAAGACTATCCTCATGGCACACTGCTGCATATAATTTGTAAAAAAAAAAAGTCTATTAAGGAAATGCATATCTGGAGGGGGTTGTTGTTTTGGAGTTGCTTGGGTTGGGTGGTTTGGGTTTTTTTTTTTCAATTTTACATTTGCTGACAATGTGCTCCATTGCAGAGTTTTTTATTCTGTTTCAGCTACACTCAATCTAGAAACACAAACGGTACCCAAGCTAGAAGCCATTTTATAGCAGGAGTGAGCTGTCAAGAACACCCTTAGTATCAGTAGACACCAGCAATCACTGCTTTGCAAAAGGACATGTGCAAATGTATTTATGTACTGGGTGTGGCTGGGATGGAGTTATTTTCATCACAGCAGCTGGTATGGTTCTGTGTTTTGGATTTCTGGCTAAAACAGTGCTGATAACACACCAATGTTTTGGCTGTTGCTGTGCAAGCTCCAAAAAAAGAGTAGTTAGTCCTTGTCAACAGGGAATGACCTTATTTCTTTGTACCTCAGAAGGTGAATCCTGACTACTGACATAAAATACTCAGAACATTCCAAGATCACTGGTTCCCAGTCAAGCCTTTAGTGTCAACACAACTTTACTACACAGTAAATGTTTTAAAGTTACTGGATCAGCATAACTACACTGGCTGTCCACGAAAAACCCTTAACAATGACTCTTCTGTAAGTCCAGAAGATTAGGGATCATGGTTCAAATGATAAATCAAATCATAATCACTGCTTCTTCACCCTATCCCTCCAAATAAATTATCAGGAAACAGCTCTAGTAATCTAGTCTTACTTTCATTTACTTATAAATAATCCTCTACAGCAAAAGTAAAATTAGTACCTACTCCAGCAAACTCCCCATCGAGCATTTGAGAGTGAACACAATGAAGACGGTGGAAGAATGCTTCTCACAGGGTAATCAATACAAGTGTTGTTGGTGTAACACCAAAGGCACTGTACAAAAGAAACAGATAAAAAAACCCCAAATTATTAATCTTCAAAAACAGTCTATAATTTAGTGCTCCTCTCCACAGACAGAATTCTTGAATGCAGTACTGTATGTATATACTGAAAGTGCTTTGTGGTATGAAACCTACGAACGTCCTGGCACAATTCTTAAGTGAACCTAAACTGAATTGTGTGCTTATAGGTAATAAAGGTAATTAATATTTACACTAGCCTGAAAATATTTGGGAACATTTTGAGATACTCAATATACTTGAGGATAAAATGGCTTTGGGTTTAGGATCACTGAAATTACAAGAAATACAAACACAGAAAGTCAATAATTCAAAATTCTAAAACGCCTGGTGTCTTCGAGGAATACAAATACACTCAGAATCTTAGTTCAGCCCTATGTTTGACCATCCACAGAAACAAAGCATTAAAAACCCTTACAACTCTACAGGAAGTTTTGCTGCAAGGTAATAAAGCATACAGTCTTACCCAACACGTGTTACGAAGTACATTGTGTATCTTAATTATGCACACTTACATATCTGGATGTTTTTAAAATTTTTAATTTCTTACATGTACTATAGTTACAACACCAGCATAACAGTTCTGCTGGTTTTTTTTTGCCACCACTAAGCATCAAACTTAAGTTTTGTCTTTTCACCTGTTAAACCAGATACTCATTCAAAATTCCCTTAGCACACAACTCAACCAGTAAAAAAGTTCTAGATGACAGCAAGAGGAATCCTTGACAGAACAGGGTTTTTTAGGATTCAGTACAGAAAGAGCTCACCTAAGAACTATGCTTTATCTAACAGTACTATCAAGAACATCTGTCATACATCCTCAATTGCTCAAAGTCTGTTATCTTGCTCTAAAGAGTTAGAAAACATTAAATACAAAGAAAACCATTTGTAGTAGACTCTGTTTTCTTGAAAAAAGTGAAGATAGACAAAAAAGAAAGCAGAATAATCTTTGCAAAAAAACCTGCTTTCCTAAGTTTTAATTTTAATGAAGGATGTTAGATGAGAACATGCTTGTTTTTGTTGTATCAATTATTTAGTAAGAATTAATGGTTCAAAAATAACAGGAGCAGACTCAAAGTCGTTGTTAAAACTTTGAATGTAATGTTTGACCAGGACGCTGGACCAGACGACTTGGAAGGACTCTTCTAACCAGACCGACTCTGTACTGTTGGCGACAAGCAGGAACACAAAAAGGTCAACTGTATCACTCTGATGGAGACCAGTGCATCCCACTGTCAGCTCAAAAGGCAGTACCTGATACCGCTGCTGATCAGTGCGGAGACTGAAGTAAGAGAAATATTTCCATTGACTCATTCTCAAATTTTTTTTTCCACTGAAGCAATTAAACAAAGTAATTTCAACAATCCTTTGCTTTTGTACTGCTCACACAAATGCTAACAGCTTTGTTTGGTAGCCTTTTAAAAAAAAATTTTAAAAAGTGCGAGTTGTTCAAATCAAGTCTAAACTCCTCTCTTCGAGGTTATCACTGATGCTACTGAAGCAGTTGCCCTGAATGATCCATCATTCTGTCACCAAAACAAGCCAGGACACAGTCACTGGTTTCAGAGATACCAGTACAGAAAATAATGTAGCACAAACACTGCTGAAGGATTTATTTCTTTAATAAGGTGAACACACAGCACTCCGGTTAATAAAGTTGTGATCATGTATCTGCAGCAGCACTTATATGAAATGACAGTCACATCAGTGGCAGTGCTGAACATTTTAGTTTTTAATGACTCATATTTTCAATTTCCTACTTTATACTTTTTAAGATTAAGAGTTCTTTACACAATGCCATGCCTATAACTACAAATATACAGCTCTGACAACACACAATAACTACATCAATACAAGGCAATTAATTTTTTTCCCATTAAAAAAGCCAAAATATGTGTAAGACAAGCATGAAATAGGTAAGTTTAGATATTTCTCAACTTCCCCTACTGAAAAAATTTTGCAGTAACTTATGTAACTTAAAGACTCGTGAAATATTTATTTTCTATCTGAAGTTAGAATTTGAGACAATCTCTCACTTTAAATATGGGAGTTTCTTCTGCTCTGCAGAGACAGACACCTTTTGTGTATTTATCATTATCATAACAATTCTTTTTTGTGGAAGAGAAAGGGTTTGAGCAACAGACAGAAATATTCTGTTGAATTTAAATGTCTTTGTTATTGCAACCTCATTGGAAATCCAAACACTTTGACACTAGAACAGAGCCCTAGCCTGGCAGTCTTCAGCACTCAGAGTCTGATGTAGTCAGGGGAGAGGGTGACATGTCCGAACATCTGGAAAGCACTGATTTGGTCTGCCTCAATTAAATGCATTGCTTGGGGCATCTCAAGAGAAAGGCATTTCCAGTTTATTTACACAAATTTCCCAGTTCTCCTATTCAGCATAAAGTAGTGCAAGGCATCTTGGCCACATTAAGATTCAGTTTACCTAGCCCTTGTATAAGATAGAAATTTAACTAAGTGCTGCTTGCAAAATGAGGACAGCTGCAACTTCAACTTGTCTGGTTGCACTGTGAAAGCACTGGGAACACAGAAACTGGGAGCCTGGCTTCTGCACAGCCTGTCCTCTCCAGAGCAAGCAGAGAAATACCGCGGAGTTACCAACACACAGAGCAACCCCGGCAAAGCGAAAGCACACTGGCATCCAGTGTGACAGAGGGGAAGCAGCACAGCAGTTCACACTAACATTTAAATAAGACCAGGGACTTCTTATGAAAGGCAGTTTGACTAGACGCATCCCTAAAAACAAAACAAAACCCCCACCGAACAGCCAAACCAACCCCAACAATCTGACTTCATATTAGACAGAAAAATGACCAGAATCTCAGTCCAAAAGGATGTTAAAAATCTTACCGAAACATTTTTTAGACATTCTTCACAGGACCTCTGGGAAAACTCTGAGCAGGCTAGAGAAAAAAAATAAAACACAAAACATAGACAGATTTTATATTTATTTTTACTCAGTATTGTCAAACATTTAGCAAAATATTTAGCCTTTTCTTTTTTTCTACTTCTAGACAAACCTACAACTTGGACTGAAGCCATGGAAGCGCATTAAAAAAATCAAAAATAATCTCAAAAATCAAAACATCTTTAAGTACTGCTGTTACAAAATGTAACATTACCATGAGTGAAGGAAACATATTTTTTCAATTCTGCTTTATATATTTCTCTGGGCCACATAACTTAGAAAGATGTATAAAACTTCCCACCAGTTACAGTGTTCTCCACAAGACCAGAGGATAGAACAAAACACCTCTCAAAATGAAAAAGAAGTAAAGCCCAACAACCTCTCCGATCCACTTTGCTACAACATTATGTGTAACAGCACATTAAGCAAAAAAACCTTTCCATTTTTTATTCAAACAGATACCAAGTTGACAGTCTCCCTCCAGTATTTCAAGGGATTCCTGTATTATCTTTATTGAGGAAAAAAAATAAAATAGATGTAAGCCACAACACCACTACCAACAATAATTCACACAGTATTTTAAACAGTATTTATCATGCCAACATAGAAGGAATGATGATGCTTATTTTCTATACTGGCATATAACATCAGTATTAATCATCTAGCACGTAAAACAATGAGAAATCATTTTTGCATACCAAGCCTGGTTTACAAAGCAGCGGGAACATTACTTTGGTAAGTGGTGTTATTTTTACCAGAAAGTTTAGTATAACATCTTGTACAGAGTGAACTGTTGCTGTGTGAAGATTACATTCTCACACACAAGATAAGAAAAAGCTATCACTGTTCACGCACTGTTTTTCTACAACCAGAACTCTGCCCACACATACAGGAATTAGTACTAAGTTAATTATACACCAATTATCTGTATGACCTCACTTTCTAGGAGACATACTCATGGACCAGAGTCACAATGCACAAATACAGAACAACAGCTGTTCCTTCACAAAATACAGGTAAAACTGAATAGCACTGACAATAAAACTACTTTGTTTAAAAACAGTTTTCCCTGCCTGCCCTCTCCAATATGTGTTTGTGCATAAAGGCAGCACGTGCAGATTTTTTTTTAATTTATTTTTTTAGGAATACAGGGCTCTATACCAGCATACACTAAGGACGGAGGACTACTATACAACCTTAAGAGCAATGACTTCTCTTTTCTGGGGGGAGGCACCTCTTAGTATTCCCCTGAAAAAAAGAGTGTGACTGCTCAGACAGTCAGAAACAGTTCAACACCTACACTAGTTATTCATAGTCAGTTTATTTTAATGTGTTCTCTGCCCCCACTATCAGGACAACACTGCTCTCCAACTTAAACAGTTGTTCCCTCCTACTAGCAAAAGAATACTTCAAGTACTCTCACTCCCCTTCAACCTTCCTCTTGGTCCAGCAGTTAAAGCCATATTCTTCATGGTATTTTCTCACACAGAGAACAATATAACTTTTGTAGCCCTGCTTTGTGCCAGTCCACCTCTGCTGAAAACAGGTGCTGGACTTGTGGAGTATCTGACAGGATGGCACACAAGGTCCAGCAATCTTGTGGAACTACCATAAAACTGCCTTCTCCCTCTTCATGAGGGCATCACTTCAGTAACTGATATATACATCTGATAATCAACAGGTCTACCTCCTTAC
>NW_010209100.1:43420-44441 GCF_000695765.1 Mesitornis unicolor
CCCATAATACTTGTCATATGGCATAACAATTCATCTTTTTATTTTCCACTTTAATTTTACTTCTAATATGTATTCCTTAAAGGTCACCCACATCTTTCTGTATAATGTCATGATCCTTCTCCATATCAACCACCAACTTTGTGCAAATTCCTAAGCTCAAATAACAATATGTGAAAGTTTTTTACCAAGGGAATCCATAAGCAACTCCACCAGCAACTCAGCCCAATTTCTGGCTCCAACCAAATCCTTTGGTTTCACCTGTTTCTCAGAACTACTAGAAAGACACTGATTAACTTGTGGTTATCAGCAGATCTACCTTTTGTTCTTTCCTTTGAGAAACACTGACAAGTCCCTTTCTCTTCTGCCTCACTGCTACCCAAAGTTGGATACTTCCTTTTTGAGTATAAGCCCTTGCATAAGGGAAATTAAATACCTCAAACTGGACTCTGAAAACACGTATTAATGTCTACTTGAGATATCCTAATTTAACCCAAACTAACTTGTTATATACCTTTCTGGTCGCATCTGCTAATGGTAACCGAATTTGAGAATGAGCTTCACGACCTGCTTTCCCAAAGCAGCTGAGATATAAACAGCTCCAACAGAACAAACAGGATGGCAAGAGCATCTTCACCGGCCTTCTCCTTCCAAGCCACGTTTCTCATCATCAGTCAGGACAGAGAAAACACAGGCAAACTCCCAGAACCCCACGGCCCAGCATGCCGGACAGCAGCACAAACAGTAGCGCCACCACCCCTTCCTTCGGTCGGAAGCTCGGCACTACCCTCCCGGGAGCGGGCTGCCTGTCCTGTCCTAGCCAGGGCGAGAGCGGGTAGTCGAGCTGGAAGCCGCCCGGGGGCTGCCCTCCCGCACGCCACAGGGAACCGGCCTGTCCTGAGGCAAGGGACGAGCACCACGGCAAACCCCCGAGCTCCGCCAACCCTCCAGAAGGCGGTCCCGGCCGGCGCTCAGCCCCTGCAGGCCTCGGGACAAGCAGAGGGCCTCTGCCTGACCCCCATCC
>NW_010209101.1:0-611 GCF_000695765.1 Mesitornis unicolor
AACAATAAAAAGGCCTTTGTGCTACGCCAACGCTTGTTGTATTGTTGCTTTGTCCGCCCCTACTGCGACAGAGTTTTATATGACAGCTTGGTGGCACATTTACCTGTGGTTTTGTGGGAGCTGTGCAGGCCGCCTGTGGCATCGGACGAGCATTGGAGGTGAGCCGGGGGGGTTCAAGAGCGCGCAGCGGTGACGTTGTGACTTTTGCGTTCTCGGGTGCCAGGATGAAGTGTGGCCACAACGCCTGACCTGGGAATGGATGCGCAGCGGGTGAGGGGAACGCTGCCGTGCTTGTGAGGGTGGGGATGTTGTGGGAGGGGTTGACGTTGCCTGCTGTGATGGTGACCTGCAGCAGCGTTTAGTTTGGTTTTTATAGCTAGTGACGATGAGGACATTTTGTATGGCTTCGTCTGGCTCCTCTGGATGGGTTTTTTCCCTCTGTGCTCTGTACTGGTGTTGACTCACGCCTGTGACTGTTCTGAGCTGTGTGCCCCCGTATTGCACTTTGTCCGGTACCACCCCGCGTTTGGATCTGTGTGGCATGGCTGGGCTACATCCTGCTTTGGTGCTGCTGTGCTCTGCACCTGCAGCTACTGGGGCAGCGGCGTTGA
>NW_010209101.1:843-4977 GCF_000695765.1 Mesitornis unicolor
GCTGTGAAATGTGCAGTTACACGTTGTATGTCAGAAGTGGTTACTTTGTCATTAAGCTGCGTTCTTTCTATGTCAAATATTGCACTGTTTAATTCAGAAATACACACTTCAGAGCATGTGTTGTGCAACATCTCCTCAGGAAAATCTCTTTCTTTAACGTCATCCTGCTGAGGGAAGGGAGAGCTTAGGGGTCATGTGCACATCTAGATGCCAGGATGACCTGTTGTATTGCACAAGAGTTTGCTTGCTTTAATGTTTAATAAGAGGCGTTTTGTTAAAGAAATTAAGTTCTTTTTTCTCTGGAAAATACGGCGGTCGTGTTGTGCAACATCTCCTCAGGAAAATCTCTTTCTTTAACGTCATCCTGCTGAGGGAAGGGAGAGCTTAGGGGTCATGTGCACATCTAGATGCCAGGATGACCTGTTGTATTGCACAAGAGTTTGCTTGCTTTAATGTTTAATAAGAGGCGTTTTGTTAAAGAAATTAAGTTCTTTTTTCTCTGGAAAATACGGCGGTCAGCAGTGGTGTGGCCTAATGGCTCTTTTGTCCTTCATTTTGCAGACCGTGCATTTTGGGCCCTTGGCCGATGAGGAGCCCTTCCCTGCCCACAAGCGGGTGAGCTCCCCTTCCTGCGTGCGCGCCTCCCTTTAACGGATGGGGGCTTTGGAGCATCCAGCACAGGGATGACGCCGCTTTACTGACAGCAAGCGGCCACTGCAAGCAAACAGCGTGAAGCAGCGATGGGACCCTGCTGGGCCACCCTGCAAACAGAGGTGAGGATCCTTCTGTTCTGGAGCGAGCGCGTTCCCAGTTCTGTTGTGTGTTTGCAGTTCTGATACAGGAAGATACATTTTTCTTTTGTGGTTCAGTTTACATTGTCTCTTGATGCGGACTGGGCAGGATCCTTCCCAGGAAAGGACCTGCTGTTGGTCTGTAGGGAGTGAAAGGACAGGAAGGCAGCATTTTCTGTGGTCAGCGCTTGTGGAAAACGAGCCGTGCGGGCTCTGACAGGGCTGGGCATCACCTGTGGCAAACACCAGGCTTCCTCTGTGCAGCCCTAGTTTCACACTTGTATCTACTGCTCCGGGTTTCTTCGTTGTGGTGAATCAGGAAGTGCCAGGGCTGAGAGCCAGAGCTGAAGAGCAGGGAAAATATTGATCAGCCCCAGTGAGGAGCACAGGATCTGAGGTTTCTCTGCTTCCCAGGGTTGGAGCTGCTGGGGTGCAGTATTTTGCCCAGTCCCTCTGGTAAAATCCTCCCCTGCCTTTTCACGGGTGGTGGGGTGTGACAAAGGGATTCATTTTTTGCACACATATTAACATATGCACACCTATTTAGTATTGTGCTGGTTTGAGCTAAATAGAATGAATTTTCTATTAAGTGATTTCACTTTCCAGCTCAGTCTCTTTCAAGTGGCTGAACTTGCTGAAACCAGCAGCGTGGTTTTCCAGACAGTGTGTACTGCTAGAGTTGATCATCACAAGGCCACTGTCTCACCGTGGGTGCCATATCTGTGCCTATGGGGGGAAAACAGTCCCCAAACTGCCCAGCGAGGTATTGCATCCCACACACAGCATACTCAGTGTAAAGCCAAGGGATCACCAGGGTCTCGACCCTTCCATCTTGGACCCTTCCTTCCCTCTCCACCCCTGCAATGGCCCAAGTCTCAGCAGGCCCTGCTGCTTCGGCTGCCTCTGATCCTCATCCCTGTGTTCATGCATCCTGCTCATCTCAGCTGAGCTTGGAAGCTAAGCAGGGTCGGGCCCGGTCAGTACCTGGATAGGAGATCGCCTGGGAATACCGGGTGCTTGCTCCCACTGCTGCTGGCTCCAGGATGGGACTTTTCCAGTGCTCCCAGAGCCTCTGGTGACGTCCTCGTCATTGGGGGAGGATTTTATATTGGTTTTGTAGATATATTTGTACATGTCTGTATATATTCCATTATTTTCCTATTTACATTATTATCCTGTACTATTACTATTGTTTCATTCAATCTGTTAGTTCTATTTTCCAACCCGTAAAGTCTCTCTACTTTATTCTCTTTTCCCTTCTGGGGAGGAGAGAGGGGTTAACCAAGAGTGTCTGTCCAGGATTTAGTGGCCAGCCCAGCCCTAAACCACAAGAAGTATAAAGATAATTACAGAGATTTGTTTTTTATTATTTCAGTCTTTGAAGTTCTACACCTGGCTTCCAGTTTTCTCAACTGAGCGAGGCCGGTGTGCGGCAGCGGCAGCGCGAGGGATCCGCAAGCGTCGGCTCTGCTGAGGGTACGGCCTCGTCCTGCAGGCCCATGGGGTCATCCCGTGCCGTGGGGCTGTTAGGGGAGGGAGCGGACAGTTTCCAGCAGCAGCAGCAGCGCGGGTGTTTACTTTAATCCGAGAAGGTGTTCAAAATGGTATCGGTGCCAATATTGATGGTAAGGGTTGAAATTGCTCCCCGTGTTTGGCGCTGTCCTCAAGCTCAGCTGCTGTCCAGTCCCTGCTTCTGGCTGTGCTCCTCTGCTCTCTCCCATGCTGGTTTTTGTCACGTGCTGAAATAGGACGAGGGGATTGTGCTTTTTGCTGCGTTGCGACTGTTTGGGGGCTGCTGCTGCCCCCTTTTATTTTTTTTTAGCAGAGCCCACATTTTTGGTGGCGTATGTACACATGTAAATAGCATTTAATAAAGCACCGAGCTGCAAGGTGGGGTAACTTCCCGTGTTTTGTGCCTTTTTTTGGGAGTGAGTAAGGGGGAGGTGGGGGACAGGGGTCACTTTGGAGAAGTGTGGGGCCATGACGATGTTGCCCAGAGAGCTGTGGGGCAGCCCAAAGTCATGGTGGAGGTGGCGATGATGCAGTTGGAGGATCAGGTGAGTGGGGAATGGGGGCGTTATGGGGAGGTTTACAGCCCCCAAAGGCCTGGTAATTCATGGGGGGGATGTGTTCTGGGTCTGCAGTGGAGGGGGAAAATACCCAACAATTTGGGGCTCCTGGGAAAGTCCAATCTACTTGGATTGGTGCAGCTTGAAAGCAAGGAAACCTAAACCAAAAAACCCGAAACAAACCAAACCCAACCCTTTTCATGCACAAAAACAGGAAGAGGAGTCATAAATTGTTCTGTTGTGGAAAAGTGCTGGAAACCCCTAAGCTTGAGTATTTTTGGAAAAGCAAAATCCCCTTCTTCTTCATTACGGCACAGCACCTTTTCCCCCTTGCTTTTAGGGAAAATGTGGGGTGAAACGCTGGCAGTTTGAGTGGCATCGCTGGGTGTTGTGTGTGGGGGGCAGAGGAGGACATGTAAAGCCAGAGCAGATTTAATGTCTGCAGCGGGGACGAAGGGGTCTTGGAGAGGGGTGACCGCTCCTCCTGGAGATGCTGGGTGGCGGGCAAGAATTGTTCTTGGGGGGGATTGTGCTTTTTGCTGCGTTGCTATCAGCGTCTTGTGATGCTTCGTGTGTCCCATGGCCTGGCTGATGCTGCCGATGGCTGAGCGTGCCAATGGTCAGGAGTCGGCTCTGTTCCCAGTGGGATCCCACAGAGATGGCAGCTGGGGCTGGGGAGAGCTTGGGGCCAGCAGGGACGGGGACCTTTGTGGCCCTGGGGAGAGGAAAGATGGGGGAGCAGGGCCTGGTCTCTGAGAGCCTTTGAGAGAGGAAAGACGCCGTTCAGTAAGAGTTGGGATGATAAGAATATGCTTTCATGGTAAAGATATTTCCTTTCTCAGTAAGTTAGTTTCCAAAATCTCTTGCAGTACTACTGGAAAACCTGAAGGAGATACCGGCATCTGGACGAAGAGCACGAACATGGAGCAAGTGGGACAAAGCAGTAGAAGTTTTTTGGTTTATATTTTAAATAATGTCGAAGATCTCTTACAGTAGTATTTGAAAACCAAAGACATTTACAGTGTAGTATTTTTACAGAATCACAGAGTATCAGGAGTTGGAAGGGACCTGGAAAGCTGGCAGAGCAGCTGGGACCTGGACCTGGCAGAGCAGGATCACCAGAGCCATCACACATGAACACAGCCAGGGGTTTGGGTGCCTCCAGAGGAGACTCCACAACCTCTCTGGGCAGCCTGGGCCATGCTCTGGACCCTCACAGTAAAGAAGTTTTTCCTCATGTTCACATGGAACCTCCTATGCTCCAGCTTGCCCCC
>NW_010209101.1:5687-6064 GCF_000695765.1 Mesitornis unicolor
AACGGGTCGGGGAGAGACGCAACCGCTCCTCCTGGAAATGCTGCGGGAAAAAAAACAAAAGATGGGTTTGTAGGACCATCTCCGGTGCTGCGCATGCGCAATGAGGCGTTTTTGCCGGCGGTGCTGCCGGGTAATGCACGAAGGCGTGCTTGCACAGTGACGCGGCTCGCTGCTGCCATCTGGCGATGAGATATCGGTAGTGCAGCTCCGGCCCCGCGCGTCCTGCAATGCCCTTTCTGCCACCCGGTGTCTCAAGCGCGGTACTGCAGCTCTGACTCTGCACACGCGCGAGTTCGAGCCAGCGCTGCGCGTGCCGTTCCCCGGCTGCGGCGATGCGACGCTGCGGTGCTTGTGCGGCGGCGTCGGCGAGATCGAGG
>NW_010209101.1:6568-13373 GCF_000695765.1 Mesitornis unicolor
GCAGCACATGATGCTGGGAGCTCAGTGCCTCTGTCAGCCACGTGCGTGAGCCGCTGAGAATCCTCGCAGCGAAGGAGTGAATCTTCGCAGCGGAGGAGCATCGAGGTGGCAGCAGCTGAGGCAGAGAAAACAGCTTTGGTGTGATCAAGGTCCCCGTTGGTTTCAAGAGATGCAGTGAGTCCTTCGTTATCTTCTGTACATGCCGGTCGACTTCTGATGTCCCTGTTCTTAATTTTTTTCCCAAGTTGCATTTGCTTTTAAAATGTTCTTTTTGTCTGCTTTTCTTTTATTTGCAGTGTTTATTTATCAGTTCGCTCTTCTGTCATTAGTGCTGTTGGTTTTTAAAATCTTTCTGTGTACCTTTTCCCTGTTTGCTGTCAGTATTTTTTGATTATGTCTTGTCTGTTCTTGGTGTGCTCAGTTTTCAGATTTACTTTCTACATCTCTTTTAGTTTTGTCTAGTCCTCTATACCTATATTTTAATTATTTTCTGCCTGTCTTGAACTCCTTTGATTACAAAATTAATGTTGCATTGTTTTGTGTCTCTTTCTTTTCTTGATTTCTCCTAGTTCTTGTTGATTTTAAGTGTTCTATGCCTATTTTCATCCAGTTCCATGTCTTTTTTTTTTGTATTATTTGTTGTCCTTCCTTAGCGCTGTTGTTTCAGAAAGTTTCCTTCTATGTCTGTGCTCTAGTTGGGTGTGTCTGTTTGCTATGGGGCTGGGGCCGCTCCCCACAGTCACCAGCTGTGGGGCTGGGGCAGCCCAGGTGGGAACTGTGACTGAGGATGGGAGCTTACAAGTTAAAAGGCTGCAGGTGGAGCTGGGCCAGCCAGTGAGAATCTAGATCTTGTTTGAGCTTCATGGTGAGTCCTTCATTTTTTACTCGTGTGTTCTTTTCCCTGTTGTTTTTTTCCTCTTTGTGCCAACATTTATTGATGTTATTTGTTGCATGTTCTGTCTAAGAAAATCTGGAGGCAGGAGCAGCCCCTCTTGGGCTACAGTCCAAGGGAGGGAGCTCATTCTGTTCCTGGGCTGCTCTGATCTCAGTGCTCTGCTGTTCCTTCAGCTGAAGGCAGCTTTGAGCTGGCTCAGCTCTTTGGGCAGGGGTGTTTTGATATTTGTAGTATGTGTTTTTACTGGTTTTATTTGGTTTTGTTTTGGGGTTCTTTCTTACTTTTTCTTTTTTCTTGTAATTGTAGGTTTATTGTATGTTGCTGGAATTCCAGACTTTATTGAAGATGGTACCTTGTTTTTGGTTTTGTTTGTTGGCTTGTTTTTTTTTTTTCCAGCGGATTTGTTCAATGCTGAACAAGTTGTCTATATCATCACTTTTCATTGAACTGATGCTGAGATCATCTAGCAGGATGTAAGGTGAGCATTTTGTATTCATGTGTATATAGGGTTTTAATATTTCTTAATAAAGCAGCAGGGACATAGGGCTTGGTGTTTCCCTGGGTAGGGGATGGCTCATCACCTTTCCAGAACACTCATGGTGTATCATGTTGTTCCCTAGAATGCCTGCAGCTTGTGTCAGGCCCCTCATGGTTTATAAGTTTCAGAGCTTTATGTAATTTTCAACCTTATACCTGTGCCCAGAGTCTGTGAGAAGGCTGTAGATGGGAGCTGCCCGCAGAACACAGGACAGGGCTCAGAAGAGCAACTCCCAAGGTGTGGCCAATGGCAGGGGACTTGGAGGTGCAAATAAGGGAAGAAGCTGTTGGAAAGCTGTGGAGTTCATTTCCTTATAGTTCAGAAGAAGAGAAGGGGTTTCTAAAGCTTTGAGAGTGGAGACTGGTTAGGAAGGGGAGGAGGATTTTTCTGCTTCTGTCTGATTTAGCAGTTGGATTTTCATGTTGACAAGGTCTGCTGCATTTTAGTCTCCCCACAGGTGATGGGAGGTACAACAAAGTCACAAGAGATGTGGCATAAACTACTTGGGCCGCTGTGTGCAGGGTAGAAAATCGGGTGAATCTTGTTTTGTCTCATCATAAGTAATCATCTCATGGGCTAGGGTGGGTGCCTCTGCCTTTTAGTTTTGCAGGTGCTGCAAGCTGCTTTGGAGGAGTAGCAGCAACATCTTGGTAACTGGACCCAGAAAAGGTGAGGTGTTAATGTTGTCTTGGATTGTTGCCTCTTGCTTTGCAATGGATTGGATTACATTGAATTATTGCCTCATTTATTATTGACTCTTGCTTTGAATTATTGCCTCTTTGGTGTTCTGTTGCACTGTAATACTGCCTCTTGGATGATTGGACTGGATTGGATTATTGCCTCTTGTTATGTGTTGTATTGAATTATTGAGTCTTGTATAGTCAGCTGTTGTATTGTATTGCATTGCATTGTATTCTTGCTTTGCTTTGTCTTTTATTGTGTTGTATGATTGCCTCTTGCATTGATCCATATGGATATTGAGTAACATCTTCTTGTTCTGCATTGTATTGCTTTGCGTTCATATTATTGCCTCATTTATTATTGTTTATTGCTTTGAATTATTGCCTCTTCTTTTGCATTCCATTGCATTGCCTTATTGTGTCTTGGATTAACGTGTTATATTGGATTAGCACCTCTTGGATTAGTGTATTGTATTGGATTATTGCATCTTGGTTAACATTATCGCCCTTGGACTACTGCGTCTTGAATTATTGTGTCCTGTCTTGGTTAACCTATCGCCCTTGGACTGTTGCCTCAGGATCCGGGTGACTTGTTGGAGACTGCTTGCTCAGAGGCAGAGGGACGAGTGCTGTGCTAGTGGCCATGGAGATGATGGGAGCTAAGTGCTGTGAGTAGGTGGGTTGGCCTGTGTCTTTGAAGGGAAGATGTGACAGGTTGCTTTATAATTAGCCTCTAGGTTTTGGATGATCTTTTTTATTCTGTAGGCGTGTATTGGGTTTTCGGTGAGGAGGTTTTTGGTTGCGTCTTTGGTAACGGGGGAAGGGCCATGGAGATAGCCCTTCAAGGAGCTACTTGAAGAGTTCCCACTTTTCCTTTGTCTGACCAGGGCCAAGCCAATCAACGCCCTTGCAAATTCATGTATTTAAGGGGCATGCCTCTCTCTCTCTGGTTCTGGCCCTGACCAGGGTGGCCCCAGGTGCAGGTGATGCAGCCCGGCCCTGCCTGGCTGGGCTTGGCTGGCCCTGACCGCGACTTAAACTTAAGCCCTGCTGCAGCTCCATCCTGAAAAAAAGAGAGAGAGCGCCAGGAACTCCAAAACCATCAGAAGAGACCTGCAGTGGAGAGAAGAGTGGGGCCCGAGGAAAACAACTTTTGAAGAACACTGAGGTCAGTTGAAGGAAAGAAAGGAGAGGGAGGAGGAGGAGGACTCAGAACCCAGGCTCCCCTTTTGCAATCTGTGGTGAGAGCTGGGTTGACTGCCTGCAGCCCGTAGAGTTCACTGGTGAGGCAGGGCCACATGAGCAGTGGCTGCCCCTGAAGAAGCCGTGACTCTGGGCAGTGTGTGCTGGAGCAGTTTGTGTGTGAGGGAACTGTGACCGTGGGGAGACCCAGATTCGACTGTTAAGGATTTTTTCCCCTATGGAAAGGGGGACTACGTGGATGCAGAGAGAGAGACATTGGGCTGAGTTTTTTCCTACTCCTGAGGAGCATATGGCATGAAAACTGACTGCAAGCCCCCCTTCCCATCCCCTTGCACCTCAAGGCAAAGGGAGAGGGAGAAGATGAAGAAACCAGGAACAAAAGCTGAGCCCGGAAAGAAGGGAGGGGTGGGGGTGGGAAGGTGTTTTGACTTCTAAGATCTAGTTGTATCTCCCATCGTTCTACTAGGATGTTGGTAACAAATTAAAATTGTTTTGTTTTTATTCCTTATGATGAGTTTGTCTTTTGCCTGTGACCTTTTCAAGTGGTGAGGAGCCCTGCCAGTCCTTATTTTGAATAGCCCTTTTTTGGGGCATCATGGTGCTCAGTTAGGCACTGGGCCTAAACCATGACAAGGCGCAAATCAGCTAGCAAAGCGGGATATTGGTGCAGGAGGCGACTCGAGCAAGGTGAGCCATGACTGGCAGGCTGCAGTATTGGTTTATTTTCATGTGTCGCATTGCGGGTGAAGTTGTGACCTTCCCTTGTCGCATGTGTTTTACAGTTGCTGAACAAGCCTGAACGTGGCAACATGAAAGCGGCAGAGGCAAGGCAGGCAAGCGACCAAGGGGTAAAGGATTGAGAGATGGCAAGGGATGCAGGCTGGCTGTAGTTTTGGGCAGTATCTCAGCACGTGGCTTTTGTTTTTATTTTGCAGGTCCCATGAGCAGCTTTGGAGGAGTAGCAGCCACATCCTGGTAATTGGTCCTAGAAAAGGTGAGGTGTTTGTTGTGGATTATGTGGTTGGTCTATTGGATTGAATTGCATTGTATTGAGTTAAATTATTATCTCATTTGGTTTGCTGGATTGTATGGGAACATTGGATGTGATTGTTGTCCCGGGTTTAATTGGACTACATAGGTGGGTTGGAATGTATTTGTTTGTTGGATGAGATTGTTGGACAGGATTGCATTGGATGAGATAGTATTCAATTGTTGGACTGTACTGCTTGGCAGGATTGCCTTGCGTTGTTGGATTGGACTGCTGGACTGGCTTGCATTTGACTGTTGGATTGGACTCTTGGATGGGATGACACTGGATTGTTGGGTTGGATTTATTGCTGATTGGGTTGTGCTTTTGCTTATTGTATTGTATATTATTGAATTGGATTATTGCTTCAGGATCCAGGTGACTTGTTTGAGATTGCTTGCTCAGAGGCACAGGTAATGGAGAGGTAGGGAGCTGAGCACTGTGAGGTGGGTCGGCCCATATCTTTGGAGGGAAGATGCAACCGGTCGCTTTATGATCAGCTGCTTGGTTTTGGATGATCTTTTTAATAGTGCAGGCAACAAAGTGGTGAGCAAAGCAGGATATCGGCACAGGAGGCGACTTGAGCAAGGTGAGCCGTGATTTGTGGGTTCCGTATCATTGAATTTTCAGGTGTCGCAATGTGGATGAAGTTGTGACCTTCCCTTATTGTCTGTGTTGTACAGGTGGTGCACAAGGCTGAATGTGGTGATGTGAAAGCAGCAGGGCAAGGCAGGTGAGCGACTGACGTAAATGATCGAGAGATGGTGTCACGGCCTGCTTTAAAAAGTGAGCTCTTTTATCCCAGCACGGGGACAGAGCAATACAAATCACTCGGGAAGAAGGGTGCAAACAATGTTTTCACTAGATAAGATACATGCCTTGAAAAAAAAACAGCACTGGATTCAAACCTTTCAACAACCCGTGAGCGACAGAATACCGACAAGAAACCGAAATGACCCCAAAATTACCGGAACAGGGTGCAACTTAGCGACACTATAACTATTTGACTAGCAGAACCGAGAGGACTTAGCTTAATACTGTAACCCAAAACCAAAACTGCCAGCTACAGCCTGCTGCAGCCGCACGTGTTAGAAAAAAGGAAAAGAGAATGAGAAAATGAGAAAAAGGAGAGAAAAGAAAGAAATACTTATCAGAAAAGTAGAAAAGGTGAGGGACAGTCACCACTTCCAAGGCCTTTGGTGTTAAGATGGCAGCTGGACAAGCAGTTTCTTTGTCTTGTCCAGGTTGGAAGATGGTGGGTGAATCACACTGTCTCAGGCTTAAGGGGGGCTATTTAAACTCTTCTCTCATGCCCCTTGCCTGTACCAGGCGATAGGGTACTCAGCAGGACATGACACGCCCCTCTCCTGGGTAGATCTGGACATGCTCTCCAGCATGGCCATTCCTACCACTGGGGGCTCGCTTCTCGAGAATTGCCTGCTTTGAGGCATTTAACTCACGCTGTGCCAGGCCAGGCCCATACAGATGGCAAAGGGTGCAGGCTGGCTGTGGTTTTGGACAGTATCTCAGCACGTACCTTTTTGCTTCAAATTTCGCAGGTGCCACAAGCAGCTTTGGAGGAGTAGCAGCACATCTTGGTAACTGGTCCCAGAAAAGGTGAGGTGTTTGTTGTCTTGGATTATGTGATTAGTCTATTGGATTGAATCATATTGGATTGAATTGGATTATTAGTTGGGATTACTTTCTTGGATTCAATTGGTCTACATAGGATTGGACTGTATTGGTTTGCTGAATATTATTGGACTGTTGAATGGGATTGTAGTGGATTTTTGGACAGGATTGGACTGGGCTGTTGCACTGGGCAGCTGGATGGGTTTGAAATGGAATTGGATGGCACTGTTGGATGGGATTGTATTGCATTGTTGGGTTCAATTGGACTGTTGGATGGGATAGCGCGGCATTGTTGGGTTCGATTTATTGTGAATTGGATTGTGTTTTTGTTTCTTGGATTGTTTTGTATTACATAGGATTCTTGCCTGAGGATATGGGTTACTTGTTTGAGGTTGGTTTTTCAGAGACAGAGGGACAAGCTGTGTGCCTGCAGTGATACAGAGGTGGGGAACCGAGCACCGTGAGAAAGTGGGTCGGCCCGTGTCTTTGGAGGGAAGATGCAACTGGTTGCTTTATGATCAGCTGCTTGGTTTTGGATGATCTTTTTTATTCTGCAGGCGCACAGTGGCGAGCAAAGCGTGATATCAGCACAGGAGGTGACTTGAGCAAGGTAAGCCATGACTGGTGGGCTTCACTATTGTTTAAATTTCAGGTGTTGCATTGTGGGTGAAGTTGTGAACTTCCCTTGTTGTATGTGATTTACAGGTGGTGCGCAAGGCTGAATGTGGCGATGTGACAGCAGCAGGGGCAAGGCAGGCGAGTGACTGAGGTAAAGGACTGAGAAGATGGCAAGGGGTGTGGGCTGGCTGTGGTTTTGGGCAGTATCTCAG